>NW_010533406.1:0-32042 GCF_000687285.1 Phaethon lepturus
CGTGGGGCCCTGCCGCACCCCTCCGGCCCCCCTTCCCAGCCGAAAGGCTGCTCAGCCAGCACCCACGCGAGCGGGGGAGCTGGAGGCATCTTCACCCGTGCCACAGCTGGGGCAGACAAGGTAGATGGGTTTGACATTTACCCTCTTCCAGCCATCAGGGATACCCCTTGGCCGCCACAGCTTTTCAAAGATCATAGTCGGTGGCCTTGCAACAGCGTCAGCCGCGTCTCAACACCCGGGGCTGGCTTCTGGCCGGGCCCACAGATCTATGTCGGTTGAGCTCTTGCAAGAGGACGCAGATCAGCTGTCCCTCCACTACTGGTGGGTCAACACATAATGTTATTGTAGCTACTTGTTGAGGCTGTGATCTGGGGTCCGGGTGTGCCGGCAAAGACAGAGGCAAAGGCCGTCCTGAGAACCCCTGCCCCGTCAGCGTTACTTGTAAGTAGCCTCCCTGCCCTGGTCAGCAATGGACCCGTGCCTTCCCTGTGCTTCGGCTTCCTGCTCAGGTAGCTGAAGTACCTCTTCTTGTTGTTCTTGACACCTTTGGCCGATTTCAGTTCTAGCTGAGCCTTAGCCTTCCTGACGGCAGCTCTGCATGCCCCAGCAAGGTTCTTTTAGATCTCGATGGGTATTTGTCCGCCTTCCCACAGCCAGTATGTGTCTTTTTTTTTTTGCTTTTAAGCACATCTGAAAGCTCATTGTTAAGCCAAGGTGGTCTCTCGTTCTTGCCTTCTTCCTTTCCCTTTGTAGGGGATGGGCTGCTCTTGTGCTTCCAGGAGGCTGTTCTTGAGTAGCTCCACTCACACGCTCCTTTGCCCTCCATAGATGCTTCCCATGGACTCGCTCACAGCTGGGCCCTGAGCATATCGAAGTTGTCCCTTCTGAAAACCAGGGTCTTTGTCCTACTACTGGTCTTCAGTGTGCTTAGCGGGATCTTCAACTCCACGTTACGATCGCTGTACTCAAGGCTACGGCTGATAGCTACGTTGTAAAGTCAGTCTTGCTGGTTCGTGAGCAGTTCACCCAGCGACGCGCTGTTCCTAGTCAGCACGCCCAGCGCCTGCAGCAGGAAGCACTCCTCAACGCCTTCCAAGAACCTGATGGACGACCTGCGCACCGCTGTGCAGGAACAGACTGATTCGACAGCCCAGGCTGATGGGGGGTGGGCAGAGAGCGGGAAGCTGAAAACGGTGGCCTAACGTTGCCAGAAATACTGTTGTGGATGAGGTTTAGAGGCTTGCACAGACCTGAGCTTATGAAGTTGTTCCTCCCTCCCAAGGCTTGTGCTTGTGTCCTAACATCGGTTTTGCACTGGGTGGTGCTGGTTCATTATGATCCCAGTAAGAAAGGCACCCGGACTCGGTGAGGGATCACAGTGCTAGTTATTAGAGCTAACACTGTAAGATGAGAATAGTGTAGATAATTTTATGTCCCTTTAGACAGTGGGAACTCTGAGCGGTGTAGCATCGAAGAGGCCTCCAAGCCACACAGAGCATGCTGGTCGCACCCCATCCACAGGTGTAGTCGTTCGAGCTATTACAGGATTTTTTTTTTTTTTGTGCAAGGAAACAACTCTATTAATCATTTCTGCTGTCAAACAGAATGGATGTACTCATGGGAACTTCTTGCTGCACGGTTTGATGGACAGACAGGTGGATTAATCCCCAGTACTCAGCAAGAGCTGCCTGCAGGCTCCTCTGTTAGAGTGAGCTGGCTGAGTTTACCCCGTGGACAAGGGATGTGTGCGGCACAACACAGGCCTGAAGGCCAGGCTGGTCATGCAGCATAGGGCAGCACAGCACAGCATGGGCCTGGCATGCTCAGGTTAACTGTTACGTGGACCACCAACTCCTTGATGTACAATGGTCTTTCAGTCAGGATTACTACAAGAGCTCACTGGAAGCATGACCTCCTCCCATCTGCCTGTGGAACCCATCTTATGTTAAGGTCCTTCAGACATCCTAATTGCCCAGCCCCACATAGGTGAACGTCTTTCGGGGGCAGGAGGAGGAATTACCCATGCTTAGCCAGAGCACGGTCTCCATCCCTTTGAACTAGCTCAGTCTCCTTGAGTCTCCAGCAAAGGAGCAAGTGAAAAGTATCTGTGTATCTATCTGAACAATCCGATCTAGTTGAAGATGTCCCTGCTCATTGCAGGGGCGGGGACGAGATGACCTTTAAAGGTCCCTTCCAACCCAAACTGTTCTACGATTCCACAATCAAGGAAGGAGAGCGGAACACGGATTTCTTTGTGTGGCTAAGCAAATGGAGATGTCGATGGGAAAATGCCTACAGTCAATCCCATTGCCATTGGCAGAAGTGGGAGTTGTCCTCAGTTGCTGTGCTCTGCTCTAACCCCCGAAAGTCTTCTCCTGACTGTGGGCTTTTAGGGCCTCTCCTGCAGACATACTGCAAATGCGTGCTATGAAAAGCAACCTCCCGTGGGTCCTCCCTGTGCCACAAGTAAACTGTGGAGCAGAGAGAAACTGGCTGTCCACATTGAAAGCCAGAAACCAATGAAGAGTAGTTGTCTCCAGACCACGAGCCCTCGGTATCACACCTAACATAGAGATTAACGTCAGCCTCGTCAGCCTCAGGAAAGTGGGAAACCGAGGCGGTGCACTGAAAGCGCAGAAGAAAGGGTGGGAGCCTGAAGGGTATCAGGAGGTATTATTTCCTTTTTGGTTCTTCAGGTGGCTACTTCAAGATAGCAGTGGAACAGGCTGGTGGAAAGCGAAGGGTGTTAAGTACATGTCACAGGCTGCAGGCTGAGCTCATAAAGCGACTCCGGGGAATTGCCCCTTCGATCGCAGAAAGGAGGTCAGCACTGATCCTCTGACGCTGCGAAATGATGAGGTGGATGCAGGAAGGATGTAAAACAAGAATAAAATAGGACGTTGGAACAGAAAAGCAGGGTAATAAAGGTTAAAAAGAAGATGAGGTAAAGGCAAAAAAATGTGAAGATGAGTGTACAAGAAAGCGTGCAGAGAGCAGAGAAGAACGAGAACACAGGGAAGGGGTGGGGAGAGTTCCTGCGAGATACGAAGTATTTTGGTGCCAGTCCAGTATTGATTCAAACGTTGTCCAAAATCAGGGCCGGAGTGTTTTCCAGGGCTAATTCTAACACACGCGATTCTGTGAATCAAAGGGAGTTTACAGAACGCAGAAAAATCTGCTCCATCGTGTCCAAAACTATTCTGCCTCTGGAAAATTGCTGTGGAGGGCCAGACGAAGCCCACATTACGGAAGTTCAACTCCGAGTTGCAGTTTGCGCTGCTGCGTTACCAAAAGGAAAGTGAAGAGTATTTTTAGATTAAACTAACGTGAATGCAGATCATCAGTTTTTCAGTGGAATTTCTCCTCTTTCAATCCTTTTTCTTTGATATAGGTGAATCTGTCCTACTAACATCAGTCGTTCAAACCAGTGAGGACAAAATAACTACAAGGAACTGTCAAAAAAAAGCAGAAATATGAATAGAAAATAGTCTCCGGGAAAAAACGTTACTACTGTTGGAAATTATCCCGTTAATTATACACGTTAAGTACAGAGGTTTTTGGATTTATCCTTTCTGAAAAGAGAGTACTTCCTCCCGCCCCCTCCCCAAGTTAGAGCAGAGTATTTATTTGAAAGAAAGGAGAATAGAACCCCACATGTTCTTACTGGCCAATGGAACTTTATTACTGTATAATCGTACCGTCTCTGTCAAACGGGTGAAGAGGAAACTGTGGTGATGTGTGGATTGAGTAGGTTGCCCAGAGAGGTGGTAGATGCCCGATTCCTGGAGACATTCAAGGTCAGATTGGACGGGGCTCTGAGCAACCTGATGTAGTTGAAGATGTCCCTGCTCACTGCAGGGTGGGGTGGACTAGATGGCCTCTAAAGGTCCCTTCCAACCCAAACCATTCCATGATTCTATGAACTAAATTGCTTAATGCCTTGAAATCGCCTTCCCTTAAGTCAGTTCTCTGGAGAGGAGAATGAAAATAGTTTGAAAGACCTACCAGAGCAGGTGAAGGCCTGTAGATGGTCTCGTACTTACCCTGAGGCGCACACACAATCTAGAGCTCACCTTGGGAGATCAAAGTGGTGCCAATACTCTGCCTTTGCAGTTACCCAAAAATTGTTGTGTTTTTTTTTGCAAATGAAAAAACATAAATGTCATAGTTTTATTGTAAGTGACCAGTCTGACCTGCCCAGGGTCACCGAGTTAAGTACTTCTAGAAGCTCCCCATCCCTGGAAGCATTCAAGATCAGGTTGGATGGGGCTCTGAGCAACCTGCTCTAGCTGCAGATGTCCCTGCCCATTGCAGGGGTGTTGGACCAGATGACCTTTAAGGGACCCCTCCAACCCAAACTATTCTGCGATTCTATGAAGTTCATTCTGCAAAGCCTCACATACGCTGCCGCCTGCAGCCCTTGGGACCAACAGGGGCTTCTCTTGAAAAAGCAGCTGGCACCAGCTGCTATCAGGATACGTCCAGCCTGCTGGCGACGGATTGACTGACTTTGAGCTTCATGCAGAGACACTCCAAATGGATAGGCCAGTCTTGTCTCAAGCAGATCTTGATGGAGACTGTGTGCAAGCATTAGGTATGGGAGAGAATCGTATCGGTGCAGTCCCTCTGCTAAATTTCCTCCTGGACGTGGGTAAGGGCTGTTGGGATCTTTTCACAAGTACTTACAAGAAGCCAATAAAAACAAGAAGTGAACCCCACAATCTTCAAATAAAAAAAAAAACAAACTGAAAATGTTGATTAAGGAGGGACAAAAAGTTCTGGGAAGCCACAAATCTGAATAAATAAGCATCAATTTTATTGAATCATGAATAATTTAAGACTGGTACAATCATCAGCTTTATTTTCCATGACACAAGGGGCGGGGAAGGGGGGAGAAACGGGGAGGGTGAGAAAGGGGAGGCATGATCTCAAACAGACCATTCACAAATTCCAATCCTAAATGAGAACTGAAAATTAAATAGGGAGAGGAGCAAATGGAAAACATCATAAATGTACACAAAATACTCAATTCCTAGTTTTTCTCTTTAAAAATGGCTAGAAAAAATTCATCAAAATGCAGCACTTTAATCAAATATTTACATTTCTATGTTACAATGAAAAAATGTACATCTTATAGAACATATTTCATAAACTGTTCCACTGGAAACGACTAGATCAAAACAGCAACCCTCCATTTAATATCGACAAAAGAAGATTTTTTTGCTTTTTGTATTTTTTTCTTGAAAGAAAATTGCCACATTTAGACAAGATTTCATACACATAATATCGAAGTTAAGCATCAACAACGAAATATCAGTTTGCTTCTTCCAAAATGTACAAAAAGGCTAACCAACCCCCTCCCTCCCCTCCCCAAATAAACCACATCTCATTTATGGCCTGTTTCATTCTTGGCAGTTCTGAAGGAAAAAAAAAAAGGGTTTAAACTTCCAAATTACAACTCAACATGAATGTTGCATAGAATCTTCCATTTCTGTCTTGTTAATCTTTTTTTAAACAAGCCAACTTTACTAGGAAAAAAAGGAAAAAAAAAAAAAAGAGGAAGCGTTTTGAAAAAGCCTTAAATGAGAACAAAGTCACTTAAAGAAAGACTTAATCTATGAAAAGTCTTGATAAAAACTAAGATGTGTGCACAACAGGTAACCCTGCTTCCCGAAGTTTCAGAAAACACACTGAATATTGTGATGCTTAGAATGACTAACCTACTCAAAATTGCCTCTCTCACTGTAATCCAAGCTAGTGTCAATAAAAAATAACAGATAACAGAAATTCCTTCCTGAGCTTCAGCACAGGATTAAAAAGGAGAAGAAACCCCACCCCGTTGCCCACAAATAAAACGCCATTTTCAACATGTCTTACAGCACTCAGTTAAAGGTTAACTGAGACGTTTTCTAGGATATTACGTCCGTTTAAAGCCCTAGCCCTGCAACTGGATTTTTTTTACAGGCACATGCTCTGTCTGCATGGATTCAGTTGGGGGATTAGGTACCAAAATTCACAGTAGTAGCAGGGTAAAAATCAGTGCTGGGAAGCAGAATTGTCAAGACTACTGGAAAAATTAACTTCTCTCAAACTCATCATCAGCATGCTATGTATTTGATTCCATACAGATTTATCCCATTTTTACAGTACCAAGAACTGGATTAGGAACATTGGATGAGTAACCCTTGGTATTTCATTCAGTGAAATAATGAAATAGAGTTCATAAGGTTAAAACAGTAACAACACCAAGCTTCCCCCCCCTAAAATATTTAGATTTTTCTTTTACAATATTTTTCTTAAAAAAAAAAAAGAAGAAAGTCATCAGCACTTAGAAGTTGTAACAGGAGCAGATTCAAGACCAGCTCAGTAAGACAAAGTACAGTTATGTTACAGAAAGTCATGAGGTATAATAAAACGATGCTCTCAAGCTGAGTCACAGAAGCATGAACTTGTCTGTTATATTACTTTAAACCCACAAGCTCTTAAAAAAGTGCTTGTAGTAAGTTTTCTTTCTGTACATTGAAAAACCCAGCATATTCCTGTAATTTATTAATGACAGCATTTATTATAGTCGAAAAGCTTTTTTTTTTTTTTTTCCTCCTGCATGGATAAAACAGCTCTTCAGTGATTATTAGCTGCAGATTGATATGAACCTGAAAAGTTAGCTCATTTCCCTCCTTTTTTGTCACATTTAAACAATTTCTAGTATCTCATACAAACAATATTCACAGCAACTTATGATATTCCAAGAGATGACTTTAGCCCTGTTTCTTTAAATAAAATCCCGTAATATACATCACTAATTTAATCAAACACAATTTGTACAAAATAAGGCATCGCTTTAAAAGTCAGCACCAAAAGATAGCTGGAAAGGCTCGTACGAATCCGTATTGAGGAGTGACGTTTTTGCTGAGGTACAGCTGTGGTGACAGTGGTGTAAGCATTTGCTTCCGTAAAAAGGAAAGTGCAAATCTCTGGGGGGTGTTTTTGTTCCCCAACAGAAGTACAAGCCTTAACACTGATAGTGTAGGTGTGTGCGTTCAGAGAGGAGGAGAAATAAAACCAGGTTCACAGCTCTGCCATAACTCGAAAGCGTGGCCCAGCTAAACTTAAAAGGCGCAGTACCTTCCCTCCTTTTTTTGACTTGAATACTGCTAAAATACTCTCTTTTTTTTTTTAACAATTAAAAAGAAAAAGTCGTAGAAGTAAATGTTGTCTCCAGACTCGCACTGGAACTGTCACAGAGCTGAATTTTAATTTATGGTTGTGCTGATTGGAACGAAACCTCTGAACAAAACCCAAAGTTCTTAGAAAACAGCTGTAACATTTCACGGCAAGAATTAAAAACTGAAAAAGTCTGAAGAATCCCTTTTCAGGGGTGTAGCTCACCTCCGCGTACGGGGCTCCCGACGCCTGCGCACCCCTGAAGGTCCCTTGGAGCTGCAGGACTCCGCGGGGCACGGCCCTTTTGCTGACTTCTGCGGAGGGAAACTCACTCTCCTCAGTGTAAATAACCCGGGTGTAACGCCCCTGAAGTCAACCCAGTCGGTTACGTGGATGTAAGTGGGAAGAGAATCAGGCCCTGACTAGCAAAGGGCTACCTGACCTTTCACTCGTAGTAGGATTGATTGTAACACAGTGTTTGAAAAAAACCTGATTTGTTCAGACTGTATATATATTTCTATATATTCCTATTTTTACATATATCTTTATAAACACACAATGAAAGAAAGCCAAGGTCTCAGACTGGCAAGGAGAGCAGCGCTTTTTATCTTCCTTTTTATTTTATTTATTTAATCTTTTTCCCTATTTATTCAAACTTCCCTGGTTTGCAGGTTTGCCTTCATTGAGTATTATTACCAAGGCAAGCGATATTCTTATAGCACCAGAACTATATGAGCTGAGTCTAAGCCGCAAAGCTGATTGGTAAAAGTCCAGCCCTCACCTAAATGTGTTTGGTCAGAAGCAGCATAGGCAAAAATTTCCTCTCCTTCCGGACAGTACATGGCACAAAGCTGTTTGCTTCATAGCTGTGAAATCCCGCCCCCCGCCCCTTCAACTTTTTGTAACGATGATTATTTTGAACATCTTCAGTATTTTAGGCATGAGAGCTTACAGCAACTAAACAGAAGAAAACAAAGGAATAGTGCAGTAGTTCTCATCATCGTCAAAAGAAAAACACCACAAAGGTTGCTTGGGTTGCCTGCACCCAGGTTCAAGACTGACTCCAAGTGTCTTGGTGTTCTTGCAGCTCTAATACTGAGATCCCAGCCCAGGAACGTGTTCTTTTCATGAGTCTGCGATCAGGGTTCTTGCCAAATGGGAGAGCACTAATGGAAACAACCTATTTCTATCTGAGGAAGATCACAATGTGGACTCCAGAGATGAATCGAGGATGTCATCATGATGGCTGTTGCTGTTGGAGTCACTGTCGTAACTCTGGGGACTTGAGTAGTTGGCTGCTTCTTGCAGTCTCATTAGCATGTTCATCTGCATAGGCACAGAATTAATAACTGATACTGAGTCTCTGAAAAGAGATATTAGCTGTAAATTGTATTATAGCCACATGCAAGTTAGTCCTAAGAAGTAAAGGTAAAAATGAGAATATTGAAGGGATTAGTCCACAGCCGTACTCGACAGCGTTCTGCAAGAACCCGACCCCTCTCCTCCTCTGACCCACAGAAATATGGATCAGTCAAAAGAGGCAAATCCAAATGTCCTAATATCTAGCTTGATATTTGTAGATGTATATATGAGCTAGTAAAAACTGTAACACACATTCCATACTCCCAACTGTCCAGAAAAATGCACAATTCAACAGAACAGCTTCAATAACTGTTTCCCACTGGAAGAAAACGTGTATTTAGTGTTACCTTCAAGCTCAACTTATACATTCCATACAAATACGTGTTAACATTTCCCTATATGCTTCTGTGGTATTTCTGATTCATGAATTAGACACCAGTCACGGAGAATATTAGTTCATATATTCTTTGAAAAAATCAATTTTCATTTGGTGTCAAGAACACAGCTCTAAAAGCCATTTCACAGTGAAGTAAAGCAACAAGCCTACTTCGTGATTGTGGCAAAACAGGCTACATGAAATGGTTCCACTGTGTTATTCAAGTATGTGTAACAAGATCGCACATTTAATTCCAGTGTAGAAATTAAGTTTATTACAGACATCCTCATTCACTCTGCAAAAAAGGAATCCTCAAAATATCCTCAACAAACGAACCTGAAAAGCTTCGGCTGCTGTTTCTTGCAAAACTGTATGGGCTGTGCAGATGTATTTCCCTAGCTGACCCGACGACTTCCCTAGTAACATTGCCTTCTCATGCTAAAACTTTCAGTGACTCCTCAGCTGTCATGTACTTTCTTATTCCTGTTTCTAATCCCTAGAAACAAGAGAAACGAAGAGCTCTGCTGTTTCAAAAATGAGAGCTTACCAAAGGATCTCCTTCAGCATCACTCACAGGAACTTGTTTGCTGGTCGAGCCTTCGCGTGACATTGAGTAGCCGTCAAAGCCCACGTCTTCAGGCCGCAGCTGTAGCAGAGGAGGCCACTCATGGTGCTGTGGGGTGGCCACCCAGGGGTAGGTGTCCATTACCCATTTTGCAGGATCCTCCCAGGGCGCTCTCCTCCCGTACAACTGGAAAAGCATAAAACCACGTAAAACATTCCTACTGGTCTACCATTTTGTCCAGTGCCTACCCAACCAAAACGAATGCGCCGTGAGTTTTGGATTGCAGGAAGATTTCCCTTACCCTAATGACATACAAAGTTTTATCTATTTTTAATGCCAACTGATTTGGAATAGGCTGACCACCTCCTCTAAGACTGCACTGCCTTTCTCTTGGCACCAGTTTAAGAAAGGGAGACCTGAAAATAACCTCACTTAATAAAGTTAACTTAAATAAAGTCAATACACAAAGGAGGCTGTCAATGTTGACATCCGGATTGCACCAGCAGCTGCCTTATCTAGGTTTGCGGTCATCGGAAAACCGCCGTCAATGGAGTGTGTTGGAGGAAACGTGAGACCTGTCATGAGGCAATAATGACGGATGTCATAGCAAAAGGTTTTCAAGTCAGGGAATTTCTTTGTATTCAACCAAGAAAAAGCACCAGCAGGATTTGGCTATGTTCATGTTCCATTTTCAAGTAAGCAAGATGTAGTTCAAAAACTTTTTCTGTTTTGAACAGATTGTGTTACTGAATCCCAATGTATTCTTCGTGTAATATTCGGTTAAATTTGCCTTAATTAGATAATAAATTTGTTTTAATGCTGCATGACTTTCAAAAGCAGGAATACAACTTCAAGTTACCTTAAAATGTTTACTTCTGCTTAATAAATTTCAGCCTGAACATCCTTCAGCAACTGGCGTTTGTCACTGGCATTTTGTCACTTGAATTCAGAGAAGTCCCCCTTTCCCGCACAACACATGGGGGAAAAGCAGCGGTCTAGCAGAGAAACCCATCATCTCTCCGATGGATCAAAGGCTACCTCACTTTCCTCATCGCTATGTCTTCTTGGTTTTCTGTGGGTTTATTGTTTGCACACACCCATTTTGTTCTCCTCCCCATTGCCAAACAGGAACAGTTAGGGCAGACCTTTGAGCTTTTAAGTGCTGTTCTTCACTTTGCCGGAAGCTGTTGGAACATTCTTGCACCACAGAAGCAAACTACCGCTTCCAGTGCAACCAGGTCCCCAAAATGCTGCATCCGCACAGCATGCAAAAGACCAATTTCATCTAGATGCAAGGTTAATGAACCCAAATCTGATCTTCCTGCATGGTAGTGGAGTGTTCCTGCAGGTATCCATCACGTCAGTGCTGTCAGAAAGGCACCTTGACGGAGAATCCTAGGCAAGACTACAGAATAACAACGGCTTTCATTCTACATGATGTCATGTAGCTCACAGCCTAACCCTTTTCTTTGAAAATTCAGCTGTGATAATTTACACACACTGAATGAAGTCTTTGATTCTACTAAAGCCTCCCTGTAAGAGTTACAAGAAACTTAAATTTAAGTGAAACATAGACGATAGATGTGAATGCCAGCTTCGTCATAGACGGCTGCCAAATGCCATGCACAAACCACAAAGTATTAAATTGCTGCGAATACCAACATCTGCCTTATTCTGAAGCAGAAGTGAGCGCGTCCCAGCCCAGAGCAGAGGTGCCCAGCAGATGGTGCTAGGCAATCTCAAACACAGCCTCTTCCACAAACCCAAATACTCTTCACCCTTCAGCTGTACTATATTATTTTCTCAGTGCAACATCTTCAAGCTGTGGTAACCCAGATCTCCTATTTTAATCCCGTTCTCGAATTTTCAGCAATACACGTCAGTTGCTAAGCAGAGAGGATTTTACGTTTTTCACGTCTTTGCTACCTAGGAGGTCTGTGTGGATCCTACCTCGTTTCTAAAAATTAGATAATACGTAAAATTCCTATTTCAATACATGAAATCAGCATGTATCCTCAGCAGATGAGAGGCTGAATAACTAACTCACTATTCCCTTCCACAGCAACCAGTTCTGTCCATCCCTTGCTGTGCACATTTTCTAGAGGGCAATTAAGGGGGCAAAGATCAAACAGGTTGCTTCACAAACCACCAGAAACGACTGTTGCACCAGTGATGGTGGCAGGAAGCTGAAGTGACTCTGCGTCCTCTTTTTGCTGCTGCTGCATTCTATATTGATACACCAGGCAGGAAGAACTGGGGTTTTATACAACCCTCTAATTTTCACATCCCTGTTTTGAAGAACAAAAAAACAACTCAGCTCCAATGGGAGCAATTATTGTAAGGATCCATTTGGCTCACTTGTCTTTGACCCAAGATAGTTCTCTAAATGAGAAACAGAAATATAAAAATAGTGCAGGTTAGATCCACAGAGATCAGAGTGAAATCAGCAGTCCACCCTTCCTTCCTGGCAGGCAGCTCCATGAGAGAAGGATGTGTTCTTGGAGGAGCCTTTGTGGGTGTGACAGAAAATAACCCAAAATGAAACACACATTTCTAGCATCAGCTTGGTAATTAGCACAACTCTGGCTATTCTTCAAGTACTGAAGTTTTATTCTTATCCACAGACTCAACAAAAGAGAAATTCTAGAGTAAATTGAGAAATTATTTAAATGGAAATGAATTTGCTGAATTTGGGGGAATGGGACTGAATTCCCAGTCTGAATGGGACAGACTCTACAGCACCAAGTGAGAAACTGAATTCCTTACACTCAATGCAAGCCATTCAAATAACCTAAGGAAAGATGCAGATATCAGGCAAAACAAACAAATAAAAAGATGGTTTTATTAATTTTTATTCTGTCTCTCCACTTCTGTTCCTAATTTTTCAATGCTTTCCACATCTACTGATCAGCCTATGGAAGAGCTTCAAAACACAGTACAAGGAGCCCAAGCGTCACTGTGAGTTATCAGTTTTCTGCCTTCCAAGAAGACACAGTGTCACACGCTCTCCTGTCACTTGTTTTAGGTCAAGAAGATTATTTGCTCCCAAAACTTTATAGGAATTTTTATGTAGAATGGTTCCCCCGTTCTCCTTCTAGCAAAGTTCCTCTGTGCGTGTTGTACGTCGGGCCCTGTCATGTTCCTCGCCTCTAAGCGCTTAATGCCATCGTCTCAAAGAAAAGGAGGTCTCCAGGCACTGGCAAATTTCAAACGACAAGCACAGTTTGCACAAATTCTGACCAAACTTTTTGAAGAACTCATCTATTTCATAGAAGTGTGAAGAGCCATTAGTAAAAGCTGTTTTCTGTGACAGGGTTGTCTTCTCTGCTAGTACCTATAAACCTCTGCTGCGTAGATAGCAAATGAAACTTAAGGTAGTCGTTAACTGGACAATGTAAAACCCTTTTTTTTTTTTTAATTACTTCATCAATTACTCAGACTAGTGCATCTTCATGATTTCTCCATTTTCTGCAGAGTACTCCCATGCAGATGAGAGCTGAACCTCCAACACAGAAAGGGTATTGCACAGAAAAGAAACGTAACGAAGCAGCAAATCGAAACAAAATCCCAGTCTTTTCCAAAAGAAATATTTCACACTTTTTTCACTTATCTTTATGGCAAGGCATCCTGACAGATACTGCAATGGTGAGCCCTAAGCAGGATGGAGGGAACTCTTTTTCACAAACATGAAGGAACCATTCTGCAACACAACTGGTTCTCCGTGGAGCTCGTACTTGGGAGTTATTTCATATTTCAGAAAGACTTCAGACATAGAGACATGTGACGGAGAATCTATTACTTCTACAAGTAAAATTTCGTAACTGTTATTTATTCTTACTAATAACAAGCCGTGTCTTGCTTACAGTTTGAATTTTTCTAGTCCAAACTTGTCAAGCATCCTAGACTTTTTTTCCTTGCAAGACTAAAGCAGAAGACTCTCATAGACCACGTAATATTTTAGCTTCTGCTTGAATAATCAGAATGGTTTGAACTTCTCTTCTCTCTCATTGAATAATGCTTCCTGTATCTGCATGATACCCACTAAACACTTTCCACTTTATCTTTCTAATAAGTCTTTTTACATCCAGAAGTACTATTCTCTTCCTACCTCTATCAGATGCAATTACAGCTTATGCCCTCAAAATGGCATTTGTCCTCTTATCAAAACACAAGTTCCCAATGCTTGCTGCGATTTCCAAATCTTCACCTATCTTTAGCCCTTTTTCGATCTTCTGGACTCTCACTGTGATCCCTTTTTATTTCTCTGTGTGTGATCTCATGTTTTAGCTTTCATGCATGCAATGCCCAGAATTTACTGATATTTGATTACACTATCTCCAAACCTGTCTTTTCAATGTTGTACTGCCGTGCTGATTCTATGAACAGAGGACTGAAGAATAAAAAAAGGTCATTTTTTCCATAGTTGCATGGCAAGTCCATAGCAATCCTCTGCTGACCCCTCCTCCCGCTTCCAACATGCTTCATTGTCATAGAGGCGCTAAGAACTGTGTGGTAACGCTTAAGACTAGCCAAATTGCTAAAATATGACTCAGTTTCTCAGTACAGGCAATCAGTGATGATTTCACTATGGCCTCTGAAAGAATTATGAAGGAATCTACTAAGAAATTCATCCTGTAGACTGAGAAGTAATCAAAATGTCACTGATACTGATCCTGTCACTCATTAACACGTTTCTCTCCACACACAGCTTTGTTCCTCCTCTGCTGAAAGATGCTGCATAACTAAGTTAATGACCACAAACACGTTTTTCAGATGCACAGTACAATTTTGAGGTGCGCTTCTGGAACAGATTATCGAAACGTGTTTGGGTGTCTAACTCCCCACACTGAAAACGTCAGTAGTTTGGCATCTAAACACTTCTCAAAAAAATCTACCCCGGACTTTTAGTGCTTCCACTCCATATTTCAAATTCGTTTAGGGAGAATAATTTGTTTGGAGAGAGTAATTTAGATGTCATCATGTAAAATCTAATGACAACTTAGATTACATTTTCACAGACACGCAGATTTTCAGTGTGCAAAGTTCCATCTACAGAAAACGATGCCGTTATTCAGTTTTGTACGGTGCTGTGTTGCTTTTTGAATAGATGCCGTTCAAGACCTATGATTTTTCAATTTTGCCTGCTCACCTGTAACCCTTCTCTAACTGCTTCCAGAAGATATGGGATGATGGAGTAGTTCCACAAGTCAGTAAACCAAACTCTAGAACCATCTACGTCTATCGGACAGGAGAGAAAGAGCCGTGGACCTGGTGAGGGAAATTCAGATATTACACTCAAATCATGATCATGATATGCATCAAAAACAGGATCCAACAACAATCTGCAGTTCTTTGGAGAAAGAAGCCAAGGAGGAGAGAACATAAGTAGCTAGCTGGTGAATCGCTCTTCCTGAGAGCTTAAAAATCCTCTGAATCCATTTGAAAAACTACACCCTTCAAGGTGAAAACAGTTAACCAGATTTCGTAACAGAGTATCCAGGACTTAGAAGTTTTTTTTTTCTTAGAAAAAGGAAAATAAAAAGGTTTAGAAACATCTTGTACAGACTCTCTGCCTGAGAGTACACTGCCACCTAAAAGTAAGGTTTTAAAGAAACCTTTTTTTAACCTGATACAGCGCAAGGAAACGTACAAGGATGCACCTGATATACGAAGAAATAATATGCATATATTTACATATGCCTTGGCATATGGGCAGAGCACTTACCAATAGTAACATCGGAGGAGCTGTGAGCTTCCAAGAATTTGTTCAGATGTTGCCAGACCTTGGGAATCCAATCAATAATTTTAACCAGCTCTGCATTTCTCATCCTGCCACTGATCTCTGTTTCAATTAGTTTTCTCCTCAAGAATCGTCCGAGAAAGCCTTTGACCGGCTCAGTGTGGTTAGCACATAGCACCCATCTATGGCAGAACCGCAGAAATGCCCATTATTTCTCTTTCATGCTATTGAACAAAACTATTCAGGACTAAATTTCTCTTATTATTTCTAGATTATTATCATGATCCAAACAGGTTATCCCAGTCACATATGTTTCTTAGCAAAAGTTATGTTGGAACATTGAGTCCACTAGAGGAAGCAATTAATACTGTACATGGTTTCAGCTTATTTCTCATTCAGTATCTGCTTTGCCTGAATATTGTCGTCTTTAAAATTTGTTACAAGATCAAATGTCTTAACAATCCTCTGAAAAGGAGAAGTTTTATGAACCGCAGCTACTTTAATTGCAGCATCATAACAAAGGTGAACATGTTAGGGCAGCAACTAGTAGCGAATGGTATTTCTCTCTCTGTTTGCTATTTCAGCTGATAACAACAATTTCAGATGACTCAGTAGCCATTACTCCTTTGCCAGCCCACAACCGTAAATGAGAAACATGAATAAACAGTACCTGAAATTATGGTGAAGTTGAAGATTAGGTGTTGAGGAGGTGGCTTGGTTCATTGTGCCAATAATATACGGACTATTAAAAAAAAAATTAAGCAAATAAAACTTGTAAATTCAAATTTTTAGTAAGATCTCAACATTAAAAAAGGTTATTCAAACCTCTTTTGGTCAAAGAAGGTTTTTGTAGTTACTTATAACCAAATTCCCTACTGAGAATCTGACTTCTGAGAACATCAAATTCTGAAAGCAGAACAAAAATCTCAAAGCAGGATCTTTAACTAAAAATAGGGTTTTAGTACTGAAGATTCATTGCATGAAGTGAATGCAAATTACCCAAACCCTCTACTACTTTTTTTATTACTGATTTCAGAGGAATCAATCATTTTATGAAGGAAAAAACCTCTGAAGTGCTCTCCATAATACGGACATTCTGGCCATCTCAGTCCACCAAATTAATCTAGCGTTTGGTGTTGTGGTCACATTTTGCAGCGGCGGTGGTCTGACTGCGGTATTGATATTTGGAAGGTGTTCTGGTATTATTTCTTTACCATTTGTGGTATTTGCAGTTTAGAAGTCCATTAAAAATCTCTCCTAGGGAGCTAACGTGATGCAAATTATCCAAAATGATTACAAGCGGCATATCCACAGCATTATTTTCACTGTTACACTGGTCTGCTAGGTTAGACAGGTATTGGCGGAGTTCCTGCAAAGCATAGATAAAGAAAAGAAACAGAAAAAATACAAAAATAAAGAGTTTTTATCATATTTCTCAAAAATCCATTTAAGATAAATAAGCTACTGACTTTGTCATGAAATCTAAAGCAAAAGAGCCTGACATCATACAAATCCATAGATTTTCCACGGGAAAACAGAAGAATATGGGTTTCTTTCTCTTTTGCAGGTTATGCTGAAGATTCAAAGACTATATCAGAAATCCTGTGTGAGATAAGGGCCTAAGGGGGGTAATAGTTTGTCGTTTGGTTTGTGTTTTTTCATTTGTCCTGTCCTAATCTGACACTCACAGGGTCTGCAATGTACTTTTCTTTCTTTTCAGGAACTTGTTCAACTCTCCATACACCAAGCCAAACTCTGCATCCCAGCTAGGTTTGTTATCCCTTCTTCCAGCTGTGTGTTTATTAAAATACAGACGATAAAATCCATCTGGAATAAAGCAGCCCTCGGCAGAGGCCAAATTCGGACGCCTTCGGTAATGCCGAAAAAGAAGGATGAGCTTGCGGGGCTGCTGCGGGGTGACCGGGTGCGGTCGAAATGCTCTCAGCAGCTTTAAAGCATTTATTCCAGACCATGTCTCAAATTATACCAGGTCTACCAACCACAATTTCAACCACCCCTTTCCTCCAGAGGAAAATATGCCTAAGGCCATCAAATATACAGCTTTTTTATTTTTTTTTCATCTAGATGTTCACCGGAGGTGTGCATTCAGCAAAACCAGCAGCACCTAAAAAAGCAGAGACACGCCTCGCCGGCGCGGGAATGTGTCCGGACAACAGTCACTCCAAACCCAGCATATGCAGATTACGAGTGCTGATACTTGCAGCTGCAGGAACTCTTGACAGCCTAGGGATGCATTTGAGGGTTTTTTGGAAAAAGGCCCACATGCAAGAGGGATTGCTTAAGTCGCTGGGAATTTTACGCAGGTGTTTAACTTCCTCGGCAATTCTCAGGCTCCTAACCACTTGAAAATGGTGACACCTTTAGGTGTTTAAATATACACCTGGAAGCCCTCTATTTCAAGCCCATAATCAGGTGAATCTGCAGTTTGGAAAACCTTAAATATTATTCCCTTCAGGAATAACACAATGCTTTAAAAGGAAAGGTAAGTTTAAAATCAGCTTTGGATGGATGAATAAAGGAGGGGTCTCTCATTTTTGATATACGGTAGCATTAATTGTGCAAGGATGATTTTGGTTTCCTCACCTTACTGGATTTATGGTCCACATTGAAGGTTGCAATAATGCCATCGGCCAACTCCCTGCCCTCTCTAAGGACCATATACTCAGAGAGACGGTTTGCTAGGTATGTTTTGCCGGTGCCACTGGGGCCAGATAAGATAATCCGTCTGTGTTCCATCAGGAGAGAGACGTAACGCTGCAGTATAGGCTTTGGGATCAGTGATTCAAACACCAGACCGTCCAAACTGTTCTCACAGATACCTGCAACAGGAAAAGATTCCTCATTTAGCAGGATTCCCAATTTTTACCCAAATTACCTATGTTTTTAAAAGTTGGGGTTTTTTTTATGAAGTAGTTGTAATGCTGCGATGCAATCCTGTTAGTGGAGTTTCAACAAATCAAGATTAGTTTAAATGACTAGATAGGCAAACCAGAGAACTGAAAAATGTGATTTTGTGAATGTACCTGGGTGCAGTAATAGTAAGAAAGAGGAAGAAATAGAAATGGAAATAGGAGAACACCCCAAAATAATACTTAGAAACAATAGATTTAGATCTGACCTGACCAAGCGGTTTCTCACTGCAGAGATAAACCCCCTCCCCACTCTGGGATCCCCCGTGGTCAAGAGGAGCACATATAAAGCTGGTAAAACAAGTGCAGAAGTGACCTACGGGCTTAGCCTGGATCCTCCGTCAGCTCTCCCAGCTCTCCATGTACTCAGCTGCATCCTACAGTGTCTATGGCCCTACGAAAGTTGCTAGACAAATGATTCCAGGCCACTTTTTTCACACACAAACCACCCATTTTGCAGGATTTTGCCACGTACGGTACGCATTCATCCAGAATTTACCTGTTTACTTTTGAATCACTAGACAAACCCCCCCCAGCTATCATCAACTCCCCCTGCTTTCCCAAACGCTGGTAATTAAGCTCCTTCTCTGTATGCTGATAGTTATCTCTTCTAACTTAAAACTCCTACTGATAAGCGTTTACGCAATGTCAGCAGTCACTTTAGGCAGAATTGGCTCCGGGAAAATACACAGCGCCGCAAAATAAACAGCAGAAGGGGAAGTTGGCAGATGACACAGAGAAATGTTTGCACCTCAATGGCTGCTTGGAATATTAAATATTTATACAGGCGGCTTTATCTCTCAAAGGTATATGTAAGTGATTTTCCATAAATTGATTAAATACATTTCTATTTTATTGAAAACTGTTCCCATATATGAACCTTCAAAGTACAAGTCAAGCCAATACAAGTTAAATATAAAATCAGATTGCAGCTTCACAGATATAGCTAGACTTTAAGCTGTATTTCAGTTGGGATTTACTATTGGACAAGGTATTCTAAGCAAGCAGAATACCCTGGGTTCACATCAAGCCGCAGTAAATTGAGCCACTTCATGGCTTATTTGGTCTTCCTACCCACTGATTTGCTACCCAAGGAAATTGATTTTTTTACACCGATATTCAAAAAAATCACACTACTTTCAGTTAAGTGCCACAGCCAAATTTCAAAGCTGAGCTGCAGAGCATTTGGCGCTCTCAAACACTCTACCACCTGTATGCAGATCTATGCTGGAGATTTCACTGGTGTAACTTCGAGCAAACTGAGGTACATTCAAAATGCAGCGGTTGAGAATTTTTTTCCCCTCAAACCTATATATGAGAAATATAAGCATTACATTCTTATCAGTGTGTTATAATGAAATTGATGAGAATTCTGAAAACCATACATTTTCAAAAAAATCCAGATTTTAAGGTGTCTCAAGAATTCTGGGATCCCTCCCTTCCTGGTGCCTAAGGAGGGACCCTTCAGCGAGACCAATCGAGAACGTTAAATCAAGAATTTTTTTACTCTGCATGAAAGAAATAACTATAGCTGTTGCAAAGAGGTAATGAAATTCTGAGGCTTTATTCATTTGGCAGGTACTTTGCTGCACGAACAACTCCACTACGTCCCTTACAGTGTGAGGTCGTCTCCAGCACAACTCCAGGCATCAGTTCATGATACGTGGAGAAAATTGCTGCGTGTATAATTATTCCTACGGTTAGAGGTTGAAAATTTGTTGAATTTATAGACTTAGCTTACTCTAAGTGCTGTCTTTACCAAATGAAAATAGAAGGACCAGTAAATAAAAGGCAGGGATGGGAAAAAGAAACACAATAATAAGGTCCTACTCCTCTGAGTTTCTTGACACAGCAAGCTTTGATAAAACTGCAATTTCTGAGAACTACAACAGGCAGGTCAAGTGTAATTACTACCTTTGATGGTAACTGAAATAGTGTTGTTTTCTCCAACTAGATAGCCACAGGGCAAGAGCTCAGGTGTCTCTGCACTGTTGGTGCGTTTGATTTCTCCAATGCTGTAGCCCAGAACACTGTCTGAATTCAGTCCCAGCTGGCTCACAGGATCCACATGAATGATATACTCCTAGGGTCAAAAAGGGACATGAAAAGTGAGGCAGCATCGAAATCTCGGTGACTTTGTTCTTACGCTATAATAGTAACAATCACAGCAAGTTAAATATTGCTCAGTACCATCAAAATCTAATAGGAGAATTCAAGCACGCAGCAAGTTGTGCTCACCAACCTTAAACAACCGTCTTACAACCCCATCCAGAACATCCCATTTGGTCTTGCCACTGACTCCGATGCAGCCTATGAGGAAGGTGCGAGGCCTCGAATCCTAAATGCATAGAAATGTGAATTCAAGTTAATAAATAAATCCTAACTGTATCAGACAAGTCTGTTTAATGTAATTAAAACGCTGGCTTTTTTTTTTCCTTTTCTTTTTTAAATTATGGTGCATCTTCACCACTCTATATGGCGAATTCTGAACGCTATCTGAAATCCTTCTTTTCTACCAGACATTTTCTACAGTGTTGGAAGTCACAGATCAAAAAGATACTTAAGTGGTACTGATGTTAAGTAAAAGGCATTTATTAATCAATCCATCTCTGAGAGGCTTACAGACTCTTAAGAAAATTCTCGGCAGAAAAGTTCACGTCATATTCATCTTTCTGTGATTTCACAGTCAAGTACATTGCATTTGCAAGCTTTACTCTATCTACTTCTAGAAATGCTGCCGTGGATGCAGAAATCTAAATATATTTATGGTTATATGTATAGACAGTTACATATAGAGAGAGTTTTAGAGAGAGATACGTATTTATATATAACAACTGCCATGTTATGTTGGGTATATCACAGCACTTTAGTTGATAATTTTGTTTCTGATTTCTAAGGCAGGTAAAACACCAGTACACACACCTCAATTTTCTATCCTTCTATAGCTGCACTCATTGTGAAACATTCATTGAAGAAAAACTAATTTCTATGATAAGACTTCAAGTTCAACTAAAACGTAAGGAATCACTTCCGTGTGGCAACTTTACTGACTGAGCACAGTGGAGTCCAATAGAATTAGCAGTATAGTTTTACTGTTAATTTGCTTATCCGGGGCTGTAATTTATTAATGCAAAATTGGTATTTAATGGAAAGGTCTGCTGAGTCAATTTTATTTCTGATTTCAATTTTTTGTGTGTCCTCCCCCTTACAAAAGGCATCAAATTATTTCTTAAATACACTTTTATAGGTATTCATAATGTGAGATAGCAAGGTCCGTTCTTGGCAAAGATTGTGCGGTACATTCATGCATGCATGAACACACATGAGGTGGGCTGCGATTTTAACATATTCTGAAATTTATCTGGATATTTAGGATTCTTTCAGTTACTTGAGAATGGAGAACATGTGAAAGATGTAATTCAAAACGGGAAACTTGTACCAGAGGGGAAAACATGGGCTAGAAGAATGACATCTCCCAGTTTGGATCCATTAAGTTCTTGCAGAATATTGCTGCTTGAAGCATTTTGGTGCACCTTCTATATACACACTGGATCATTTCCATTGTTAGTTAAAATTTTATTGAAGTTTAACAGAAAGGCTGAAGAGCTTCCTGCAGCTTTTAATGCATCACTCTTAAACAGATGCTATCCCAAGGTGCCGACTGGTCTGCTAACTTCCCTGACGCTGAAAGAGTGGCCTGGTTTTCAGAGATACTACTGAAGGGCTTAAACTGTAACGTTATCACCTACACCGCTGACGCACGGCCTAGTCCAGCAATCCTGCGTTACCGACATGCTCCGTGGCCAGTGCCGATGTCACCGACAAGAAACTCTAAAATAAAAAGCTATTGCAAGTGAGTCCATGAGACAACCTGAACCAGTGGTGTCGGCTCTCGGCAGTTCCAAGGAACTAGCGATACACCGATGAACTATTTTACAGAGAAAATTCTAAAAGAATCTTCTGCAAATAAAAGCCTCCAAAACAAATTGGATTTGAACTCTCTGCCCCATTCCACAGTCACTTATATTTCAAACCTGGGGATGAAACACAACTCACCTCCTTCCATTTCATCTCATCCTGAAAGTTGACAACTATTTTGACGTGCCTGCCTCCTTCCTTCCGGGCAGAGCCATCTCCAGTGTCATCTAACAGCATGTCTGTGAACAGAAAACGTCAACAGCTTCACAGCTGTATCTTAATAACACTGAATACTATTCTGGTTTATGCCAACACGTTTATTGCAGCCAAGCACAACACAGCTCAGAGGTAAAACTTAAGAACCAGGTTTACTGACTTCCCTACCAAATATCAGTATCACTCTTAAAAAGTGAAGGTCATTGAAAATTACAGTTACTCTTTATTTTCCTTCCTATGATATATCCCCTGGCAAATGGACACCAGTAAATGGCTTTAAACATGACTCTTCACAGCTGAGGTCATAATTGGACAACTCCGATCTAGGGTGTAGCAGACCTATGACGACATTTTAAAAGAAGGCTTTATGCCAGCTCCTGACATATTTCCACACCTCAACTGTTAATAATTTTCATGCTTTCATTTTTCCATGGCTAACCAAACCAAATCTTCCAAGTGCAGGATAAAACCTGCCCACCGCCTTTCTCATTAAACTCACCGAGACTGGTTGACTCCGTGAGGTTCAAACTGTGCTGAGAGAGACCCACTGAATGTCTTGGAGAGGATGAAATGGAAACCTGAGACTGAGCCCTGCTACAGCTGCCGTGGTTTTCAGATTTCAGACGATCATTTTCTGCTTTTAATTTTTCAATCTCACTCTTGAAAAGACAAGTCAGGAGTTAGAATGCACAGTGAAAACATACACTTAAAAGAGAGCAACGTAAGTAACTTAAGAATAAATACTAGTTTAGTAGAAATGCCATTTTCGTATTATTTTAATTTATTTTAATAAATTAATTATTCTAATTATTACAACAACTCTTCCATGAAACTTTTCAAAGTATCCTAGAAAACATAAGTATGTGGGAATTCGCTAAACATTGATGTGCAGCTACTTCAAGGCAGAGAGCATGGGAACATTTTAAGAGGTTGCTGACAGTCAACAAAACCATCTCCCCATAGGTTTCTAGGGTTGAAACAGTTACAGCTGCAGAGTTGAGGGCAGCAGAACTCATGCGTTCAAGCTGGCTTTTAACAAAGGTCCGAGGATGAACACTGGCACAAAGCTAGACATAACTCTTAGTAAGCATTCAAAAACTTCAAATTTACCTTCTTTCAGATCTTTACTGTGTGGCAGGTTGGCCAGTCTTTAACACATCAACATAGACTGCAATATTTGGGGTGGTTTTTTCTTACCTGCATTCTGTTCATCGCCTCCCGAAGCTGGTCAAGCTGATGAGCGGAGCTAAGGGCTTCTAGACGAATATCCGTCAGCTTCATCTCCTTGTCCCTTAGCTCATTTCGTAACTGCATGACCGTTTCAGCTTCACTGTCAGTGCATTCAGAAATACTAGAGAAGATTGGAAAATAGACATTGAACAAGACCATTTGTTACTTTGCAGATAGTGCTACTCCATCATTTATTAGTAAGGGAGGGAAAAAATCCTTTTGTTCTGCAGGAAGCAGGCAACAGTTTTGGCTTATTGGGTTAGTGATACCATAAATCAGATACTAAATAGGTCATGGAAACATTAGACTATTGAAATAAATATGTCTGAGGGTTATTTTCCTTTAATCAGCATCTGAAACAGAATTCTGGAAGTCACCTACTATTGGATAGTCTTCATTTTTTTCCATGGTAGTTGCCATAAAGGAAAACTTCTAAAGCCAAAATCTAAATAAATTAAGGGGGTGCAGGCAGTAACAGCAGTTGGTTGGAGATTGATGAGTTTACAGACAGATTTAAAGCTCACCAGGTGTGCACAGCTGGGTTTCCCTGAACTGTTCTGGAGGGCTTTAGAACTCTACACCTATTGAAGCGCGATAAATTCCTGCTTGCTTTAAAGCACTCATGCTTAAAAAATTTTTGGTGGCATTTTTCTTCTGTCCTCCCACAAAAAAGGATTCTGGCTGAGTAACATTTCAGCACATTTGTAAGTGTATCTATATAAAGATCAACTACACAGCTGCATGCTTTGAGGGAGATTTCATTTAAAAATGTTTCTTCCTAAATCAGGTTAACTTGAGATGTTTTCCCCTCCAAAAAGCCAGTAAGACAAAATACACAAGTTTTACTTGTGCTCTAGCCTTCCCTCAGTTCGCATCTTTACTCTTTTCTCCTGTTTAGCCTTTTGGCTTTCATGTCAAGACGAGACGTGTGCACATCGCATTTTGACTGGCGATAGATGGGATCATCATTTGACAATTTTCTGGTCTTAGATTTCTAAAGCACAATTTGCTGTAGTCACCAGAAATTCACTGAGTTAGGCTCAAGAGATTGGAGAAGCTTTAAAAAAAATTCACAGGGGATTATCTTCTGCTACTAACATTTCATCCTTATTATATGGCTGGAAAATACTGCTATTGTTTTCACCTCTTCATGTGAAAACAAGTGATGGGCAAAACTTACTCAAATGCATTCAATCTGAAATCAGGCTGGAAGCTTTGCTTGACATCTACAAGGTCGTGAGGCTTTTCTGGTAATTACATGTTTCACAATACTGCCTCTTACAACTTTCTGTATTTATTTATCCTACTCAAGTGATGAAGCTACTGATAGAATTAAGAGACAATCTATTTTACAGAGTTTCCCAAGCACATTGTAAAAATGTGAGTTTAGACTCAAAACAGTGCGGTAACGCAATTATTTAACTTTATTTCACAGGTGGCCGAAATGAAGCGTCAAGATTGCCTGTGACCTTCCCACGAACATAAAAACAGTTCAGCAGCAGGGCAGAAGTCCTGACTTTAAAGTCTACATCTCATTCTCATACACACATAATCAGAAGGTTATCGTTTGGTCCTACAGATGAGCCTATACAATAGCTTGCTACTACCCAAAGGACACGCTTCTTTCTCACTCCTCTTCCCCAGCCTGCTCCTGGCTGTGCTGCTGTCATGCCCCTGTGCTTATGCCAGCTCTGGCACTCCTCAGAGTCTGATCAGACCCCTGAGATGAGCCAACTCACAGCAACCTGGGGAACTAAACTGTTCATGTTTCTGTCAAATTATTTGTCACATAATTTAGCACGTTGCATCAGCTCAGAGGAGTTGTCTGAGAAGCAGCAGAGCCAGTGCAAGGGAAGGACCAGGCACAGGTGGCTGGGGAGGTATGAAGAAATGAGGAGTGGCCTCAAGTTGCGCCAGGGGAGGTTTAGACTAGATATTACACAAAATTTCTTTACGGAGAGAGTGGTCAAGCATTGGAACAGGCTGCCCAGGGAGGGGGTGGGAAGTGTTCAATAAATGTGTAGACGTGGCACTTCAGGACATGGTTTAGTGGGCATGGTGGTGTTGGGTTGATGGTTGGACATGATAATCTTAAAGGTCTTTTCCAACCTTAACGATTCTGTGATTCTGTGATCTCCATCAGGCACAAGCTATTAGATGAATGTATCAGTTCAGCTGTATCATTAAACCATGCTGTTTGATTTCCAGTAAATCCTCACCTTTATCTGAATTTGTCAACTTAATTAGGAACTCATCACTGCAGGTTAGTACAATGTGTGCTGCCTCTAGCCAACAGAGAAAACAAAACCTTAGTCTTGGCCTGGCTTGTTTCATTAACAGCAAGAGGTCCAATTAATTCTGCACTGCAAGGTCACCCTGGTTATAAATACTCTCCATACTCAGTATGTTCTGCTGAGAGAGCATCCCAATGAAATACTAAATTATACTACAGTAATGATGCAACGATTTTGGCTTCCTGGACACTAATGCAAAGAGGTACTGGGTTGGGAGCCAGCTTACCTGTCTCTAGTTCCCTGCATAGATAAACTCAACTTTTTTGTCCTCTGCCTGTAATCTACTTCGACTACAGAACATTCAAAATAGGCAGTAGTTGAAAGTGTGATCTTTGCTCGTTGTTTTGCCAGTATGACAGGGTTAAAGATTCTACCCAAAACACTTAGCAAAACGCTGCTCCCCTATGGGAGGTCATGTAAGCGATGCTTGGGAGTAGGGTTGATCAGTGGACACAGACCAGCCCTGATCTACTGGACAATCCTGTCTGGCCAATGGCGTCTTCTGCTGCAGTCCCATGGTGAAGAGCTGGTTTTAGCAGTGCATGTAACTGAACAGCTGTCAGACTCTTGCACTGCTCATACAGATGTGCAGATTTGTAGAGAAACCAAAGGGGACAGGATGGTGTAGGGTGCATTTTGCCTCTGCTTGTTTCTGTAAAGTGACCTAGAGATGTCCTGTAGAGCTAGCACGGAAAACACTGGATCTCTCCAAAGCTCGCTATTTCTCTTTTCCTCTACCAATGCAGGAAGATGCTTTCCACTCCATTTTCTATTTAGAAATTAAAAAATCACTTACAGAGAATTGGAATGGGAAGCTCTCAGCAATGGCGTTGAAACAGTAGAGTTATGGTGTGGGAGCTTCGGTGAAGAAGGTAACGAAGAATCAGTCATCTCCTCAATATCTGAATGAGAAGATGCTGACTTGGGAGATTTCTTTTTACCAAAAGCTTGCTTGAAGGAGCTGCGTAACTGAAAAAACAAGACCACAACAGTAGGCACACCATTAGGCAAAATGAAACCAAGCAAAAACCCCCACAGAGTAAAAACTCTAACATGCAAATACTCCAAATAATACAGCCACACTCATATATATTTTAATGCAGGTAAACAAGAATAAAAAAGCTTTTTTCTCTTAACTATTTTATGAGATTAATAAGGTCAATAGGACTGGCTATCAATGCTTCCTCTTTACAGCGTGTCGTGACAACTTGCAGCTATGATGTAAGATGGCTCAGACAAGGTTAATGATGCTGGAATGGTTAGTGATGTACATGGATGGGTTAGCTTTGTGTCTCATAGTTTAAAGTAGGTCTTCCTTACCTCATTGACCTGCCGGAAGAAGCGCAAGCAAAAGGAAGTGGGGGAAGGAAAAAAGACATGTTTTAACAGATAAAGCCAGTGATAAGGAAAGCTTTGGATTTCTAAGACAAACATGACCAATAATCAACAGAGACCAACAGTTACTCTAAAACTGGAACCCTGAATTTTCCAATACCAGGTGTTTCAAACAATATACGGTTGTTTTTTTGCACTACTTGAGGGAGACACCAGACCCAGACCTCTTAACTATTAAAATTATACTTTCTCCTTAGCTCAGACAGAATGTTTTGGCTGACAGCCAAGTTAACACTGTGTTTTTCCTTGCAGGAACAGGTATTTCACCAGGTGAAAAGACTGAATCTTCTCTACCTACCTGCAACTAAAATAACTTTTTAAATGTGATTGCCATTTTCCAAACAACAAAAAGAATGAATATTCACGTGGTTAAACTGATGTTATCCTGAAGTTACAGTTCAACAGTTAGTGTTCAAGAAGCATTTGGACAATGCTCTTAGATATGTGGTTTAACTTTCAGGGTGCCCTGTGTGGAGTCAGGGTTTGCACTTGGTGATCCTCATGGGTCCCTTCCAACTCCGGATGCTCTACGAACACCGTTTAACACTACTGCAAATTACATGGTGTAAACAGGCTGGCTTAATATGAGCTGAAAGTTATTTTTAAACTAGACAAAGACTCCTACAGTGAGAAATGCTGAAAATCTGGTGTTTCAGCTCTGAATGTACAGCTGCATTGCTTCTATATATAACAAAAAGATCTTGGCTGAGAAATTGCTCAGTATTTGTGGAATAAACAATGTGTGAATCAGACTCAACTTACATATTTTTCTCAGTAAATTACTGATTTACTCTCCAATCTTCATTTTACAGCAATGATGTACTCATTTTTAACAACAACGTAAAAATACTGTCCCTTTTTTTCCTACTTCATGAAAACTTTATTTCTCTTTATAATAAGGAGATGTTTCCTCAACCTTCTTTAAAAATAGTCATCCGATGAATGAGAAGTGTAGGCTGATGTAGGATAATATCAACTAGGTTACAATAACAAAGAATAGAAGCTAAAGGAAAAATTTAACAAGTTTTTAACTTAACTAAGGCTTAATGATTACAAAAGCCTTATGTCACAAACTAAGAGTCTCTAGCAATTTAAAGTTATAGCAGTTTATTTTGGCTATAACTAACATATAACCCAGCACAAGAAGGATTTGGAGATGACATTGTTTCCATTCAACCAATTATTTAAGGGGCAGAGTGGAAATACTGCTATTATGAAGGGATATCACAATGAAATCACCGAGATAAGAGAGAAATAAAACCAAGAACCTGCTCAGGAAGCTCTTTCTTACAGTTCAGGTGTTTCATGAACATTTCCGAGAGGACATTGTGCAAATACAAGTCAAGCTTTTACCAGCTCACACCACATTTTGTATCTATACAGATCTATCTGTACACCCAGAAGATCCCGGGAGATCTAAATTCAGCAAGAAGGAAGGGTTGGATTGCTTTATTGGCTACAATAAAGGATCTAGAGACTTTAGTCCAAACTACGATCAGACTACGTCACTAAGGTAGTTATGGTCTAATTGAAAATGGAGTTTAGTATAATGTACCTTTCCTCCAGTACAGGGTACCTTGTACAAAGTACATGATGAGCAAAGAAGGAAAAATGGGAAATGACAGGTAAGTATTGCAAAATCTTGCTAAATAAATGTCTATCACAACAAATTTTTAAAAACGCTTTTTTGTTGTTGTAGAACTCCATGGTAATGTTCAAAACAGAGTTCTTAAAATATTTAACATGTTCACTTAAAAGAAAGCCCTATGAGCCAAAAAGAAAATAAAAAAAAGTAAGAATGATCTCCCATCGTGGAATTGTTTTACTTTAATGACAGACGTTGAGTTTTCCCCAAGGGGTTGGACATCGTATTGCTTTTAGCCAGGATTGATCTTTGACAGCTATTTCTAATTTAAGAGTGGCCTTTTGGCTGTTAAGCTAAAATTCAATCCTAGGCAGAGTCAACACATTCATATACATCACTTATGACTCAATTAAGCCTTCAAAAGAGAGTTTACACAGGATTTAAACAGTGCATAGTCCTTGTGCTGACCTGTTGCATGAGGGGAAGAAGGAGGAGCTGAGCAGCTAGATTTCACCGTGCATGTTCTGACAATTTTATATGAACCTCACGCAACCTGTTAAAATACACTCACCCAGTTCTTCCTCTTCTTTTTCTTTGAATCACTCTCTATGTTGCTTCCCACGCTGGAGTGACTGGTAGCACTGTTAATACTGGAGACGCTATCTGAAGAGTGCTGCCTTCGGATCCGCAGGTCTGTGGGCTGAGCAGCTCCAGGTCCTGAGTATGAATGAGGGCAGTGTCAAAATTTTGTAAGAAATTTGATGTAAGTGTAAATTACTGGGATATGTAAGAGAACTGAGATAAGACAGGACTTCATTCAGACTTTATATTGGAAATTACTGAAAACACCGAAGAAAATAAAGCCAAGCGCCTAACAGCTCTGACATGGGGAACTCTGCTCCCTGCTGCTCCACATCAGGGTCTGGATGGGTGAATTACTAAATGCTTACAGTAAATTCAGTGAGCTCACACTGAAGGTGGAAAAGCTTTGTGAAAATGCCTTCTCATCTGCCCAACACACGCGTTTACTTCTGTAGATATTGACCGCACTATTTACACAGATACCCATTTCAAATCCCCACATGGTACCAAAACAAGCCACTAGAGCACGGCCATTAGACAAAGCTGGTCTCTGATGGTTACGTCAGATATTACCCAGAGGTCTGAAGTCCCAGGAGCACCACACAGTCACCAAATGTAGTGCTTGCTTCTCACCTTTGCAGTTGAGCTCAGGTGTGTTGATGACTCCATTGATGGCAGCCTGGGCAGCAGCATTTTGCTTCTTCAGTAGTTCAATAGTCTTCCTTAACTCGTTCAGTTCGGAGTCCTTGAATAAGAAAGAAAAACAAAACCAGTCATACGCTGGAAAATGCAGATGGTACCTAACTACTCCAAAGAAGCCACGTTTCAATCTGAGCATTGGTAGTTGATAGAGAATTTATGGAATATATAAGTGCAAGGAGATGAAAATGAGGTTTGGTATACCCGGGGAAGCTCACCCTCAAGAGGCTGCAAAACGGCTTGGTTATTCTGATACAAAAAATGTACATGTTCTGTAATATGGAAACAATGTATATTCAAGTATACTGTCCAAAAACCCAAAGTTACCTGTCTTGCAAGGATTTTTCTTGGTGTTTCTTTTGAACACGCACATGTGTGAATGCACTGGCAAGAAATTTATTACAAAAATATGCCAAACTGAAGACTTGTGTCCAAAGCAACAATTTATAGGAATAACCTGACGAGTTGCCACAACACATCAGTGAGGAAAATGAATATTTTGTACAAAATTTGTTACATTTTACTCCATCACCACAATTGAGGAAAACAAGGCAAACGGTGTGATTTTTTTTTTCCTCCCCAACAACTACAGAAGGAGCACGAGCAACACTGCTGGAACCAGAAGTTAAGACTTCCACAAAAACTTCTCAAGCTTGCCTTTTGTTCTGCTGTCATTGTCAGGCTCTGCAGTCTGATCGTCATGTTCCCCAGGCTCTGCTCAAATGCTGCCACCAGGTGAGCCTGAAAGTTAAACCATACAGAAGTAGTTTGTTCTCTCCCCCCAAAACAAGACTGTTTCTGCAGGTATTTAAATAGACCACGTCCTGCACCACATTGTTCGTTGTGTAAATGCTACGGAGAAAATAAGGCCGATTATAAAAGGTCAAATGAGTAGAGCATACGTTGTGAAAATGCTTGCGAACAAATTACCGGGAACAATGTAATAGAGAAACACCAAGGGTAACAGACCAATTTCAAAATTTTAGAAAAGGACAGCCCTTTCGTGTACAACTACTACTAGCAGCACGCTGTGAAATGATGCAGTTTCAGGCTATAAGCCATGCCCTGCTCGGCAGCAGCTTTAGAAAACAGAGACGTAGCAGTAACACGGTGACCTGGCACATCAGTAGGTGATTTCCCGGAGGTGGCTCCTCAAGTCAGCTGCTACATCCACTTCTTTAATACTCTGATTTCAACAGGCAGGACAGTTATCTCGGACATACTCTAACAGAGCAGCAAAGTAGTTTTTTTTCCCCAGTTTGGAATTCTCATTTATTCTGTAAAATGTGCTATCCTACATCCAGGATACATAAAGAACAAAAACACCTCCTGGGTCCCTAGGAGTTAAGGTCCTTTGAAGAGCCACATCTCAAACTAATCCAGTTCATGTACTTTTCTCAGTTGTTTAAAGTCGCTTGGATTTTGTGATAAATGGAAAACACATTTCGCCACTTTGTTGAAACAGACATATTAAATACAATTGTTTTTTTGGAAACATCTCACAGATTAAGTAATTGAGGCTTTTAAAAGGATGCTTCAGGGAATACGCCTTGACACCTGATAGTATTCCTGATACCAAAAAGGCATGGAAGGATGTCCTTGGTTATCTATGCATGTCCCCAAGCTATTGCAAACAACGACATGAAAACACCTCCTATCACAAAATTTAGAGAGGAAAAAGAGATAAACCCATCCATACTTCTAAAAATCACCTGCTGTTCATTTTTGAAATCAGACTTTGACTTTTTATGTGGGCCACTATTAGCACATATAAGGTTACTCAGTGATAGTTCTCAGCTACTGTCACACAACTGAGGTAACTCTCGCCACAAAGCTTTTCACAAAAAGTTTAAATCTTTTCCCAAAGAATATAAAAAAATCCAAAACATCACTCCTAAGTTTTAGGAGGATTCCCTAAAAAGTAAAATAAAATAGAAAACAGTAAATATAAAGAAAGCTTTTAGAATCATAGAATCTTTGGGTTGG
>NW_010533407.1:0-268 GCF_000687285.1 Phaethon lepturus
TGGCCATAAGAAAATATTATTTATGGCGTTGCTGCTTGCAGCTCTTTTATATTATAATTTGGGAAAGGAAGTCGCTGTTCCCACCAGTGGACGAAGAATAGCAGAAACCAGGATTATGGACTTCTGAAGGAGGAAAAAAAATAAAAAATTAAGAGGCAGGACCGAAACAAGCCGCCGAGCTGGGCTCGAATCACCGCGCTCCAGGACAAGCTCATCCCGGCATCGCCAGCGGTTGGGTCGGGCGCTGTAACCGAGCCGAAGCCCGACC
>NW_010533407.1:299-1243 GCF_000687285.1 Phaethon lepturus
GGCAGGCCCGGCACAGCGGTGACCCCCTCGGCTCTCCCCTGCGTGGCGTTACATGTGTTCCTAAACATTTGCAGATCAGGGTTTTATTCATGGGCTAATGCACGCTTGTTTGCTCATGCCTTACTCAGCCTAAACTCCTATTGAACTCAATTAAGCCTGTCATCTCCAGGAGCAGTCAATGTCATTTTTGCCCAAGTAAGGGATGAGTAACGAGTGCTCCAAACGGCCCTTGGAGAATAGCAGCCATTTTGTTGCAGTTTTTGGTCCAGATTTCTTACAAGTTAGCACCAGGCCAAGGGTGGAAGAATGCGATACGGCTTTATTAATCACACACGATTGCTGAATGCGCTGGATGCTTCGGAGACTGTCGCTTTACGGGCTGCAGCGTTGGCTGTCTTGTCCCGAAATGCTTGAATACAAGCAAACTCGGCACAGAAATTAGAAAAATATGTTTTTAGAAGGGGTGGGATGCAAAGAGCATCTCTTCTCCAAGCAGGGCGCTGGGAGGATCCCTCTCCCCGATTTACCCCTGTGGGTTTCGGGTACCGTGGCACAGGTCTTCAGCGCGTGCCAGACCCCATGGCCGGCGGGGCCGGGATTTTTGCCGCGTGTTGCCCGTACCGGGGCCGCGGTTCCCGACAGTCGGGCTGGGTCGCGGCCAGGGACTCGCATCCGAGATCTCGCATGCGATCAACCGGCTGCGGCTTAGCACGTTACCACCCATCGGCTCGTTCCGAGGAAATGACCGAGGCCTGGCTCCTGGCTGGCTTCCCTTGGGGAATCACAACGGCGTGGGCCGAGAACCCCGTCCTGGGTACCGCAGGGTGGGGGGCGTCTGGGAGAGGTGGGGAATCTGCATGCTGGTGGGGTGTGGGGGGCTGAGGAGGGGGATGAAGGTGTTTGGAAAAGGGTGAGGGTGTGAGGACAGGGATGAGGAGGGGGAT
>NW_010533408.1:0-241 GCF_000687285.1 Phaethon lepturus
AAAACTGACCAAATATTCTCGTTTCCAGCTCTTGGTGGGTCTAGGCTGGACCACCTCAGGAAGGAGGGATGAAGTTTAAAATTGCAGCTCCTTAACAAAAACTTCCTCCATGAGCATCTCCGCAGCACCACGACGGCTGCGATGAGCCAGCGCGGGTCTGAACTCACCTGGGGAAGCAAAGCGTCAGCTGCAAACTCGCTTTCTTGTAAAGACAGACGGACGCTAATGGGCCAGCCTCAGG
>NW_010533408.1:368-605 GCF_000687285.1 Phaethon lepturus
TGGAGAGGATGAATTAATGCTGCGAGTGAAAAATGGGCTCAGGGTTGTCTTAAAACATTAAATGCGGCTCCTGGCTGCCGGCGTGCTCGGGGAGCTCTTCCTGGTCCTGGAGCATCCCACCGCACCCGGCATGCACCGCAACGCTCCCCGGCATAATCCCCTCCCCACCTGGGGAGGGACGGCACCGGCTGACCGGGTAACGCGGCGGGAGCTCGCTGTCCCAGCGGAGACGGTGGG
>NW_010533409.1:0-25236 GCF_000687285.1 Phaethon lepturus
GGTGTCATCTGCAAACTTACTGAGGGAAGTTCTAAATCAGAAGCAAGAGCATTTTCTTTTTATAAAGTGCAGCTTTGTATTTCTATCACCTAGGTGACTTTCTATTCTGCTGTTAATCTCATCCTTCTCTCCGCATATCATCAGTTCAGATTCATTCTCTCTTATTGTTATACTAAGAAAAATTTGGACAAAGTATGATCTAGTGGTCACAGAACAGCCTGGTAATAAAATATCTAGGCTTGTTTTTGTTCATCTATTGTTGTTGTGTATAACAACTTCATTTTTGCACTCCTTAGTTCAGTCTGTTTAACTCACAGCCTCCTCAGGCCAAAGACTACACTCTGTGTGTATATGTAATTATGAAAGCTTAGGAAAGCAGAAACCTGGACCTTGCTTAGGGTCTGTGGGCACTACTGTAGTACTAAGGATAAATCCAGAGAGGCCACCTGACTACAAAAGGCTATAAAAAAACCCATCAATGAGGACTGCATGTCACGGTGGAAAAGTGAACGAGAGAAAAAAAAATTACCTCTGTGGATGGCATAGCTGAGTTGCACTTCATTATATTGCACTGGTGTCACAGAGAGTGTGATAAACTGTTAAGACAAAAAAAATGGAACTCATGTCACAGGCAGCGTAAGGAAGTACATTGCGAAGGGTGCATTAAACTTTGATGGCTCCATTTATACATTATACATGTGCAAGTCAGCAAAGCTGTACTGGTGGTAATTTTCCAAAGGAATCAGCTAATAACGTTACAGCACATGCTGGAACAAATTATTGCACAGGTTGTTGCTGCTTTTTTCTGTTTTTCTTTTGCTTATTAGCACATAAAATATGTAATGCTCCACACTATTTTAAGCCCTAGGGTATGGTCCAAAGAGCAAAGCAAAGGGGAGTCATAAGGAAGATTGATGGAGATATGCTTTGCCTCTATAAGCAGCATGCTGATGAAGAGGAGAGGAGATTAAAACTGGAAGTCCCCTTACATTTGCATCACCTATGACTCTCAATTTTAAGGAAAAGCCTACTGCAAAAATTATGCAAACTATACCACAGGAAGCAGGAGCAATTTTAGGAGAGGCTGGACTCCTTCAAAGCCTAAGGCCACAGGTGTTTAGAAACCATGCTGACAAACAGCATAAAAAAATCCTGATAGAGAGGGGCTGGCACCAAAGAAACCAGCTGATACTTCAGTAATTTTCTCCTTTGAAGCAGAACTCCAGCTGATTACATGGTTGGAATATGAAAAAAAAAAAAAGATGGTATGATTTTTGTCCTCACCGTTAACGCTGAGAACAACCATTGCTGCACAGGGAAAGGCAGAAGGCCTAGCAAGTCAGGAGAGGGTAATATAAAATTTCTCTGAGATTTGCTATTTTCATCCTCTTGATAGAAGAGTCTTACACAAAGCGTCAACTAGTCTTGATCTGACATGTGCGTTCCTCCAGTAATTCTCCAGTACTCCAATGATTCATATGACATTTGAGACAGAGCAGTAGGAGAGGACAAGCACCAAGAAAACTTCAGTTCTACAATAGTAAGTGAAAAGGCATCATCTGCTGAAGAACCCCTAAACCTCATAAAATTTTCCAAGGAAAATTGGAAAATTGCTCCATTGCTTCTGTGGCAAATAGAGGAATGAATTAATATCCTCTCTACCCAACATATGCTAATCTCAAAGACAAGAGAAAGACTAACACATTCTGAGTCACAGAAGCAGTAGCAATACGTTAACCTGAAAACAGGTATTTCTGAAATTTGAAAAAGTTGTGTTAAGTGATTAAATGGTCCCATGACTCACTTGAAGTATCTATGTCTTGAGAGAGGACTACAGGAGAACTGACATAAAAATGCTCTGAGGCAACAACTGTGTTCTCATTCTCTTTTTGCTCAGCTGCTGGCACTGTAATTCTTTCTTCAATGCTAAAACTTCCTTATATAGCACCATAACAAGTAATAAACAGCAAAAGTCATAAGAATCTCCAGTTCAAGCAAAACTTATTCCAGACCACAATCTAGCAGCGTTATGCTCATCTTCAGCCAATGTGAACTGAAACAGAAACAATACTATAACTTGTGCAAGTCTCTGTTCAGTTCAAGTAACTTACTTTCAATATTCATGTACTGAGAATGTTGCACCCTGAATTTAGGTGCTGCCAAATGTTTTGCCGATTGCCAAATCTCAAAAGCAATTCTGTGCACTCTTACACTTCAGCGAAGTATGATCTGTTCACCATTCACTGCTATCAGTTTAGCTTTACAGCCCCTGCTCCAAGTTATTCCCATTTTTTTTGTTATTCCACTCTCACACCTTGCTGTAGTGTTTTTTAAATTCTGAGTTCTGCATGGCATTGGTTTATGCCGTACAGCACCTTGCACAGCAGGGCTGTTCTCCCTGACTGCTGCCATTACAGACAAGGAAATACAAAGAAGGATGCTTCTCTACTCTGAAGCCCCCGGGGTGCTATCTCAGTAGCACATAACTATCACAAGCACTGCTTGCATTTGCAGGATACAAAATTGAAATTCCACCAACAATGTCAGAAACATAAAGAACAAGCACTGGAATTGCTTGTGCTTTATAGACACTTCCTGACAGGAGCTTATCTCTGCCTGTACAATGTGCTGTTATTCCGGTAAACACTGCACGTTGGTTTATTATGGTTAATGAAATGCAGTCCTAACAACTCATAAGATACAGAAGGACTGTTAGAGCTTCTTGCAGGGATAATTCAATGTGCGGTGGTTAACAGGAAGAAAAACGTGGGAAAGAGAAGATTATTAGTGCAAGAAAAGCAAACTAGAGGGAACTTCATGACCACAGGGAACTTTTTATGACTTTCTGGCATTCAGGTCTCAATTATCAGAGATACAACTCGGATAATAAACAAAATGTATCTCTGGCAGAAGTAGGCTGCTTTATTACAGACCTCGGAGAGAGTGAATGTTTTGATAATGAAGTTAACGGAAAACCAGAACTCCCCAATTTGAGAGTAGCCTTTTCGGATCATGACGCTAGTGCTGTGCTCGGTCAAAAGTAAATCAATAATGCAGCCCTTGGGAAGGCTTTATTTATGAAAAATCCTGTAAATTGATGCTTATGTGCCGCTGGCAAAGAATAATATTTTCTTTAAGAGGCCTAGATCTCCAGAGACAAAGAGAGGTTGTATGGAAGTGCAGGTATATTTATACACCTACTGTATAAATACACATGCTGTGGCTGAATTTATCAAATTTAAAACATGAGACACAGAGGGAGGTTCAGGGAAGGCAGCCCTGCTATAGCCTGCATGAAAATAGGTTTCCTTAAGGAGGCAGAATCCAACTCACCATGTGCGAGGGAGCAGTGGGAAAAAGCTCATGAGGGACCTCCCTTCAATCTGCTGTACAGCTCATTAAAAGCTAGAAGCACAGCAGGTAAGTCTTGTAGGAAGGGATTTTCGAAGCTTTACTTTCTTTGAAGAGAAAATCCATCACATAGGGGTGAAAAGCAGCTGGGGGCTGTATCACACACCTTTGCAGCAATCCTGTGCTACTGTTGTACTCGTAACTTCCCAGTTTTACACAGTTTGTCCAGCTTGGCTTTTGTACAGAGTATTATTAAACTAATGTTTTTCTGGAAAAAGAATTCCACTTCCACAGCTGTTTTATTCATGGCACATGAATGATGAAATATCTCTCTTGGCTTCTACCCTTATGAGGACAAGGAAATCAAGAAGCACAGGCATGTTTTAAGAGACTCATGTAAAAGTTTCCCTTCAACGCTGGTGAAAGGAGAGAGCGCATGTGTGTGTGTGCATATGTGTGCACATCTGTAAGGGGTTTTTGTTGTTGTTTCCAGTTCAAGGACTAAAGGGGGCTCTCAAAAACCCAAGGATAGGCTAACTACCACTCAGCTCTCACAGGCTTGCAATACAAATTGCACGTAATTGCCCTTGTGCCATTGAAGACCTTCCTCCAATATTTTCTCCTTGTGACAAGGGAGGGAAATGGCTGCCTGTATCTCTGAATATGATGTGGCCCTTCCATTAATAGCGTGTGCCTGCTTCCTACCTCATGCACATATTCTCGTCCTAGGCATTTTGCATTGGCTTCTAATGGTTACTTGGCTTTATCAAAATGATTAAAAAAAAAAAAAAAGTCTGTGTTTTATAGATATTGCCTTGCATTTATCACTCCTTAGTTTCAGCAGTTCCCTGAGGTGACCACATTAGCATCTTAATTACTCCAGGCTCCTTCCATAACCAAAGTAGAGACTTCAGATGGGACAAGTTGCGCTCTGCACATCTCTCTTCCCACTAAGTTCAGAGAAAGCTCAAGGCATCAGATTCCTACTCTACAGGCTCCAGTTTATTACAATGTGGGATAAATTTAGACAGTAACATTTTCGGTTGTATGTTCTCAAACCATATTGCAAGTAGAAACAAACAACAAAGCGTGGTCAAACCTTTGAGAGTGAAACTAGCCAGACACAAGTCCATTATTACCCCAACCAACTACTTAATCATTTTACAAACCATTCTTACTCTCTGTGTCTTTTTGCATGCCACCCTGCAAAGGCTTAGGAACGAGCTTAACATTGTCTTTTTTTCCCATTAAACTCGTAAATCTTTGCGCTGTTTAACGTTTAGATTATAAATTCGCATAGGTTATTCGTTTTGTGCAACACCACGTTCATAGCATAACAGCATTAGAAATGGCTGGGGGAACCAGGGGAGCATTCAGAATTTTGGGAAGCTTCTCCTACCCTGTTCTCAACTGTCTGATTTATTCCTCAGCACAGCTCCCCCTTGCCCCCTGAGGATAAATGTAATTATCTCAGTTTTACAAACAAAGCATAAGCTCAAATAACCGTGTTACTCATAGGTCACACAGGGAATAAGTAGTGAAGTTGGAAATGGAACCCAGGAGCCTTGCCTCCTAGTTCCCTACTCTAACTCACATTAAGCACAAGGAGAAAAAGCCTGCCCATCTGGACATCCACACGATGGGGAATTTTTATTGTATAAATATCTCTAATTGCTGTTTCAGCAGGCAGGTTTGGAATTACAGATGGAGTGGAAATTTTCTTGCCTTTGCTGAAATTAGCTTCGAAGCTTCTGCTTTTCTCTTATTTCATGAAAGTTGCAGGAACAGAAATTCAGGATCAAATCGTGTCAGTAGAAAGATTTTTTTTTCATTTGTGCCATGGATGCTTTAGCTGTTCACTGGAAGAAGCCACCTCACGGCTGCAGGAACTGTCCCAGGAAGGTACTTAGGCTTTTCATTTTGTATTTCATCATTTGCAGCTGCCTAGAGAGTGTAGAAGGCTAAAGCTCTACTAAACCTTTGTACTGCACTGACTACAAACGTCTCCTTTCTTAATACATAAAAAGCTCCTAATGTGACACTGCATTGTGATTTGGGTATTGTTTTTTTATTAAAGAAATCAGCTGGGTGGGCATGTAGCTTGTAGATAAAACCAGGAAAGGGGTCGTTGTCCTATGGCAATGCTCTAGCCTGAGAATCAGCATACTCGGGCTTGTTTCCTAGCTGTGCCCCCATTATCTTGTGTGCTCAAATGTCTCTCGCTATTTTCCTTAATTGAAGTACAAGTATGCTTTAGATGGACAAGTGGGTAAAGCTAAGTACAGCAGCACGAAGATGCATCATGCCACAGCACACACGGGCAATCAGTCAATATACTGATCTAAGAAACAGTCCCTTGCCAGTGCTTTTTAGGAAGCGTAGACCTTTCCCCACTGATGACCCACTACTGTCCTGTCAGTATGTACTGGGGAAAGCCTTTACTGAGCCTAATTCAATGCTCAGCGCAGACCAGGTCACACATCAGTGGCAGTGAGTCACTGTAGTGTGACCTCCTTGCTGCTCAAGTCATCGCTCAAGCAAAACAATCTCTCCGAAGTCAGCCCTGTTCTCTAAAAGCCAGATCAGATAGCACCAAAGCCAAGATGTAAGGGTCAATGGCTCTGAGAAACAACTGTCACACCGATACGGTAATCACGATGACATTGTGAGAGACCTGGAAATCATGTATGTCTCCGTATTATCATCGCTGAAAAGTTAGTCAGCTGGTCATCAGAACAATGTGATTCATTAATTTATTGGTGTCTGCTAATATAAGGAGGATAAGTAAGTAATAAGGCTTTCAGGGAAATGTTTCTGCGGGAATCACTCCAGTCAGAGACTGGAGATAAAAGGGATAAAGCAACTATGTCTCAATAAATACAGAATAGGATTATTTTATTATCCTACCCATTGACAAGTACACCTGATGTTTAGAAACCAAGGGAATAAGGCCCCAGCCAATTTTATCCATAGAAAATGCAAGGCCGGGGGGGGAAAGAACTATGACTCTAACCTCCCCTTTCCAGACCTAGGAAAGCCAACATTTCTGGAAGAAGTTTTTCCTAGTAGTCAAGCATTTTCTGTTGTTCAAAGTTTTAAAAACGGTACAGAAGTTAGCATGAGATAATTTTCAGCTGCTATTAAAACCAGTAAGGCTCCTGCTTGAGAGCTTTACAGGTGTAGGAAGGGAAGAAGTTTGTAACCCAGAGCAGCCCATAGGCTCTTCCACTGCAATACAGCAGACAGAGCTCCCATGACCCAAAAGGCAAATTTCCTGTTCCCTTGTGTGAGAGACAGCTTGGTGAACAGAAGAAACGTCTCAATGCTTGCCTGTCAGAGGATAGGAAAACGAGTATCCGAAGAAACCTGAAGAAGCAGTGTAGAAGGCGTTTTCAAAAGTGTCATGTAAACTACAACCATATGTGAAAACATATTGGGGAATAGAAATTCAGGATGTGTTTCTGTGTACAGTATCAGAAGTTAACACCCTGAACTATCAGCTTTCTGTGTTAGGTCTCTTCTATTAGGTCAGATACAACAACCTTTTGCTTTTCATGCCTGACTGCTTCCAAAGTAGTACTTCCCCCCCCGCCCAGGATTCTTTATGTGCAGAATTAGAACATCAAAGCTTGGACTGACAGCCCTCTAAAAATGTGACTATGGCTATTCCTGGCTAGACTTGGAAAAAAACTAATTCTAGCAGCAAGTTCTCACGATTAACCAGATAATACATCAATTAGAGCAGAAAGACGCTGCAGGCTTATCTTCATGGTTACAACCACAGTAGCATTTATTGACCATCTTAGAAACTTAACCTTTCCAATGCTGCATGTACCCTACCTGATCTTCTGGACTTAAACAGCAGCACGAACATAACTCCCACGCCTACCAAGGACAGACTTTGAGAATAAAGGGGGGCCCGTCCATTCAGTTAAGACATCTGGGAGGCACACAGGGAGCTCCTTCCATATTCACAGCAAGATGTATGTTTTGCAGCAGGTTCTGAACACTGTGGGGCACACAAAAGGGAACATTCTGTCCAACAATGAACAGAAGAAAGAGAAAGGTTGTTTAAAGAGGCATTGTGAAGAGGACCTTGTCTCCCCCAGTTATTTTTTTTTAAATAAAGCAAAGTATTTCATACTGAAATTCTGTCAAGCAGCTACAGATCCCAGTTTAAAGAAAGGGAAGCAGCATATACCTGTGAACATGCCTCTGAGCACATGGACTAGAGCAAATATTTTAACTTCATTAGTAATTCCATTAACCTAATTGGTACGGAGTCAGACTACAACTTTTTTTCTCTGAAGTTGCATTAAAATGAAGTTTTAGAACAGGTAATAAAAATCACTATAAATGGACTCTTTTGCCTACAGCTTTATCGAAAAGACACAGGTTTTAGCCTTGTTTCCCGTGAAAACAACACTTAAGCTTTTACTGCCATTTTATGTCTTAATCTGCATCTTTGAGTCTCCAAATAAAATTTGAGACAACTTGGTCAAATGTGAGAGAGGCAGGAAACACAGATAACAAAACCCCCCAGAATTCTTGTGAGTGAAGACATGCAACCAAGTGTCCTGACAGAAAGAAGATGACAGCATTTCACTAGAAAGCAAAAGCCACCAAAGCCCCAGGCCCAGAAAAGTTTTCATCAGATCTATGACCTCCTGGGTGCTGAAGTCAATTAACCATGATGCCATAACCATAGGAAGCCATTATCCAACACTTCTGGTATTCAAAGGCGCTCTGCCTTAAAGGTGTAAGGCACGGTCATGAAGTCTATTCAGGAACCTTGTGGGCAATGGAAAAAAAAAAGGCCAAAACCAAGAGAAAAGTTATGCTGGACTATATTTCATAACCATGGAATTACACTTTAATTACCGAACAATTACAATAAACAATACATTTGTTTGAGCCTTTTTGAAATTGCCACTAATTTATGTAACTGGAAATGCACCAAGCAAGTAGAAATAATTGCAACATAAATATGATGTAGTTAAATATCTAGAGTTTAACAGCACTTCATTAAGAATAATATCCAAGGCTGTTATGTTGTCATGAAGTTAACCTTCTAGCCATAAGGATAAGCATTATTTACATATCTGAAAACAGAACTGGAATGTAATTCCTCTGTCACTACACACAGTAAACTGTAAAGTTATGACAGTCACTACTATAAAAAGTGACTTTACACCCTACTTTAATCATTCACATCATCAAACTGTGGAAGCTTCAGTGCACTACAAAGCTGAACAGAAAAGAATGTCTATGAGACAGTGCTGCCCCTCTTATTTCCAGATAATTCTGACATTTTTCAATCATCTCAAGTTTCCCCTGCTGTCTTCCTCTTAAGGTTTAAACAGAGACCTCAGTAATTCCAGCTTACTGGAACCACAATTTCTGAAGCTGTGCCTGCTTCGCATGTTCTCTGTTGTCTAGTTCTGTGCACACAGATTGCCCAAAATACACATTTTCCATGAGCAAGTATCTTGCCCACTGCATTAAGCACAGCAGTAGTGAAACGCCCAGCAAATAACCACTGCACCTTAGGTAAAACATCATGAGATGCCACGTACAACAAATGCAACTCACAACACTCTCATTTTCACAGAAATTTACTTCTGTCTTTCACTTCAGCATAGCAAAATCCTTGAGGTGGTGCAGCTGTGATAACGCCTCTGAAATCTGTGAATCTACACAAATTTGACCAAGTTCAAATTTATTACACTAACAGAAATTACAGTATTGTTTTCCATTCAAGATAGAAGGAGACTCCTTCTTTGCAATTGTCAGATTAAGACCGTCAACATTACAATGTAGTACGCCCAGCACTTACAACTTTGGAAAACACTGGTATTTTAAAAATTTACATCTCTCAAGTTTTAGTATGTTTAAGAGGCAGAAAAATATTTAAATCTACTAACTCTTCTAACGGGCCGGTGGACAATTCTAGCTACATAGCATCAAGCGTCTCTGTTGCCACTTGTTTTTCCGAGATGCTGAAGTACTATCTGATTCTTCTAAAGCAAAACCAGGATCCTACCACCATCTCTCAGCCATTACCCTGTGCCCAGCCTTCCAGTACACAACTACATGGAAGCTACTTTTTCCAGAGCTGGCATGAAGTTTGAACTACTACAAACTCATTCAATCCTATAGCAGTGAAGTTGCTCAGGAGAGTTTCCACTCAGGCCAAGCTCCCCCAAGTCCTCCTTGCCCCCTTTTCTGCTCTGGTTTGGGCACAGCTATTCAGAGGCTGTCATCTGAGACCGAGGCAAGTGAAGGCAGAGCACACCAGGCAGCTAACAGGACACTTGCACCTGATGGTACTGGAGGTAAGAAGCCTCCTCAGGGCACAATAAAAGCCTGGGAAAGTTGAGCTCAGAGGGAAGAAATAGCAGAGGCAGACCTCATAATCACAACTTTACTCTCTGACTCAATACAAAGGTTGTAATTCAATTTCAGAGTTCTGCTTCAGTGCATCTCTTATGATGTTAGCAGAGAATCTCTCAACTGAGTTAAAGAACTGTATCAATCACAGACATTATTTTATAGAGAGAAAGACAGTTTATATACGTGTGTCTGCACTGTTCCAATTTAATTATAAATAATTATACGGTAGTGGGATGTGAAACACTAATTGAAAATTTTGGGTGCTTACATCTCAAAGTCTGAGAAGAATTTGTGTGCCCATCTGGTTAATAGGAAAGGGATTTTATTTTCTAGATCATTGATTTATCATCATTAAGGACCCAAATACAGAGTTCTGTAAGTCAGCTTCAGGAATATGTTTTTTCCATTACGTTTACACTCTGCCTAAAATTGCCTCTAGCGCTATGAATGTTAAAATTGACTGGATTCAATTTAGTGAGATCACCTTCTTGCTCTGTCAGGGGTTATTTATCTCATTTAGCTTTTGTAATGGAAGTTTGGTTTTGTTGTGTTTTTTTAAATAAAGGTCCACATAATTATTCTGGTTTTATTATTACTAAAAGCAAGCCCAAAACTGTATTGATTTTGAATGGTAACAATGTCTTTATGGCACCTTTTGTATAAATATACTCACTCTTGCCAAACAGAATCTCAATGATCAGAAGTGAGGCTGTTTCATTACAGGCTACACAAGAACAAATCCCTTTAGCAACCTAAAATTCCTTCTCCATCTAGTCCAAAGGTCCATGGGGTACTTCAGAACACTACATGAATTAAGAACCAAGTCTATCGTGTCTTATATCAACTTCACTTACCACCCAGACTTGTAAGAGTTTGTAGTAGAGTGACTCCTTATAAGAGGATAGAGAATGCCCTGAAGGAGCTAATAACCTTTACCTCCAGAAAACACAGAAGTAGCATTAATACTAATTTTGGAAGTTCGTTGTTAGCTCTGGTTTTGTACAGATGGAAGAAGCAGTTAGGAAAAAGATTCAAGTTCTCCTAACAGCTTATTCCTAGATCTTATTTGCTCATTACTCCTTCCAAAGACTACCTTACTGAAAGCAACTCTTCTGCTCTGCCAAGTCACCTCACCAGCTTTCAAACTAGCTAAAAGCGTACCCAGCACTACCGGCCAAAGAATTCCGGTTAAGTTTTTGAGCAATCAAATGACAGGCATCATCAGAATACTGCAGAATATCACGAGCTTTCTTTTCAGCTTTCAGTTCCACAAGTGCCAGTTGAGGATGCTGCTTTTCATGTGGATGAGATAATACATGAGCAAACAGGGAACACCAGTCTCTCAGAGGGAAGATGGCCAGTATAACTTAGAGCTTGCCAAAGAAAGAGATTAATAATACAACAATAACATATAGTATTAATATAAGACTAAATAAAGAATGTCTTGTAATTAAGCATCTGCCCCAGTCTCAGGGCAGATGGGTAAAATGTTGGGATTTTTTTCAAGTAACAGCATAAAAAGCAGCATTGTGTTTAATCTTCCTGGGCCTCGGTCCTACATCTGCTACGCTTCCTGTATAGCCCTTATTACAATACATCAGTTACTAAGAACTATTTTTTATATAGAGAGAGATATATATCTATAAAAATAATGCTACTGTTAGCAATGCACACAGAAGTATAAATGTATACCTATCCAGCAAGAGCAGAGTGAAAATGCCTGGTGCTCAGTCACCCTGTAGGCAGACAGCTCTGCACCAAGCCAAACTGCTCCCTCTGGTACCAGCAACAGAACCGTGATACACTAGTAAAGGCCATGGTAGTTCTGAGGAAACAGTCTTAGTACTCCTAATGATTTATTTATTCAGTAACTCCTACAGGAACAGCAATCCATTCACCCCTCTGCCCTCCCACAGCCCTAACGTACTTAATTTCTTCCTTGATTTTCTTTTTTTTTTCCTTCATTGAATGGTAAAAACCCAATAAGCAAGTTTTGATTAAATTTTTTCAAAGCTGCCATCTGAGAACAAAAAGCACAAAGATTTGCAGTCAAAGCCTTCATTTTCACAAAGATATATTATCAGAGGGCCATTTTCTGTAAAGTACAACTCTCATCTGCTGTAAGCATGCATCTTTTTGCTGTTATGATATACCTATTCTTCCCTTCCTTTTATACCAGAGGATTTGGAGGAAATATGTAATTATTATGTTGGGCCAGTGGGCATCTCCCCTCTGAAAAATTAATTTTATGTAAAAAGAAAGAGTCTTAGTCTAAAGTACCAAATATCTTGCGATAAGTATGCTTCCCTCAGGTTTGGTTTGAAAACTTCCATTTAACTAGTACTCCAAAATAAGCTTGCAGCATTTGCAAAGAGATTCATAATTGAATACATGCCTCTGGCCACGTTCAGGTCCTCTTGTAAGAAAAATCCCCACATCTGTTAAAGGCCATCAAAGACTTTTGTTCTCAAGAACAACAGCTTGCCTTACTGGGAATCTACATGGGGGTGGGAATATTTGCTTCGCCCACTGCAGGGGGAATGAACATAACGTCCTGCTTTTCCAGAACACGCTCCAAAAGCACCCTGGCTGCCACTGCAGCCACTCTTATAAAGACGTGGTTGCATATCATCCTTCTGCACATCCTGATTTCCTTTGGCAGCTAACCCCAACAAATGAGCAGGAAGAAAAGGAACACAAGGCACACTGCAGAGGACACCGGTTCTGCAGTCCAAGCATGGCCAGAGAGCCTCCATGGGGACCAGGGCTTTAGGGCAGACTGCCAACCTCACCACTGAAAAATGAGGCCTACAGATTTTTCACTGAAAGTCAACTCTTCCCCATCCTCAAATCAATAAAAATAAACATATGCATGAAACTATTTTGGTAAAAACTTTCACTTTAGGTAGAATAGCTCATGTCTGTACTGGCGAATGCTGAAACAATGGTTTCATTAACGTAACTTCAAGCATTCTGGCACTGTCTTTCCCTTACCTTCCCCAGGTAGCACTCCACCTAAACCAAGTGGTCTTTGTTTGAGGGAAGGTGACTCAGAGTAGACTGCAGCATTTTGCATGAGTTCTTAAAAGTGCAGTGAGGCTGACAGCAATTTGTTCCTCCTCCCCTGCGGAGCCATTCTCCCATATCTCTTATTTCTCTCCCCTCCCACTAACACAACCAGTTACATCCTTACCTGTCTTTTTCCTACTGCAAACCCTGCATGAATTTGGTATTTGATTTCTTCTAGTAAGAGCCCTGTGAAAGCTCAGATTGGCTTCCTGTAGAGGAGAGAATACCAGTCTATAACCACTAGGCTGGTGGAAATCAAATGTGCTGTTATGGCTCTTGGAATAGAGATCTTTTTTTCTGTAGCATTAGCTACTGTGCAGGTCTGCCTTCCCAGCTGGGCTTACAGCACTGAGGATACTGATCGCTAAACATCTCCCAATGAGCATGTATTAGAATTCAGACATTTACAGCCATCCAAACCAATCTGTGGAAATCCAGGGACAAGAAGCTCTCGTGTTCACAGACGAGCTATCAAACCTTCTTCCTTGTTGTCTGCACAGCTAGCCAGCCCCAGGCACACATTAATGCACCAACAAGGTTACCAGGGAGAACACAAGCTCAAACATCATGCTAAAGTGTACTTATTTATTTTTACTCCCCAGCTATACTCATGATTTCATGGGGGGGCTTCTGCTTATTCTTATATTCATTTGTAACTTCCTAAAATAATCATGTTTCCAAACCACTCTATAAACTGCTATAATGAAAACCCCAGGTATCAAATCATAACCAGACGCAAACTATTTCACAACTCACCACCTGGAATGCTCCCTCAAGAATCTCAGCTACAACCTTCCCCCCACCCCCAAAAAAATTACCTGCAAATGTTAACCTTTAGATCTGAGCTTGCCATTAAAGCACTGAGCTTAAACTTGCAAGACCTCCACATTCTGTTCCTAGTTCTGCTAGTGACCGCGGGCAAGGCATTTCATTTTTCTCTGCCTTAATTCTCTATCTTAAATGAAGGAATAACAGCTGCTTTTAACAGAAGGAATTGTAAGGGGGAAAAGAAGGGAAGCTAAATCAGTTGATACTTAGGCTGTGCTCAAACATGGTACTGGAGATTAGTGGCACACTGACAACTAGCTCCATACCCAAATGCCTGAGGAAAAAAAATGCCACACATTTCACGCATTTTAAACAGCAAAAATCTCACTATGAGTACTTGTGGAGCAGTGCAGAAGTTACTGCTTTCAGGAAACCACTCCTTCAATTTTAAATTTTTTCTATAGACTATGTACAGATAATGTGTAAGGATGTAAGGAAAAAAAACCGGACAAATTCTCCCAAGATATTTTCCACATTTAACTACAATAAAGGGATCTCTCACAAGCATCATCCCAAGAACTACAGTTGCTGCAGCCTGAAGCTTATTATTGAGAGGTGGAATAAACTGCACACATATACAGCTGATGGTAAAGGTGTCATAGCAAATACAGCAACCGTAGTGGAGGAGTAGAAAATGCCACAATGAAGAGTCCAATGAAGTCTAATGAAAAGACAATACAGGCACAGACAGCCCTGTGTCCCAGAAGAGCTTCATACCGTGGTAATCCAACTGTCACGAATTGCCATGAAACACTAATATCATATGGCAGTGATAACAACAATCTTTGCCCACATTCCCACAATCAACCTCAAAACCAATTGTTAAATGCCAGTTTTGTTCGAGTACATACAGGTATTGACAGTATGTTAGCCTTTTGCCTGCACTCACATCTGCCTGAAAGTACATATGAATGTATGTAAATGTTTAACGGATGTCCACACAACTATACATGTGTATACCTACCGTCAAGCAAATGCTTGAAGACCAAAGCAAATCTCTTGAGTCTGTCAGTCAATGAACATATACATGAATGTCTATCTGATGCATATTTGTTTTAAAATACAGCACACCCGAGTGTGTATTTGTGCACAATTTTAAGTCCTTATCTCTTCACATCTCGCCCCTTTGAAAGCACGTCTGAGTGCATACATGATAGGCATGCACACTACCTGCATATTTCAATCAGGATGTGTATGCACATGTATGTGTCAAATGGCTGGTGGGTCTTCTGAAAAGCGATGCTACAGGGCTATGGCTGTAAGCCATCTCGTGATTTGAAGCAATAAAGCAATCAACCTTCGTGCTAGGGAAGAGCCTGGAGTTTTAGAATGATTGCACCTCTAACCAATTCCCTCCGATACCTCCTTTTCTTCTACTACAAAATTAGCATGGGCCTAGAGAGCTTATTAGCATGGGCTCTAAACTTCATCTGTAATGTGCTCACATCTCAATATTGTAACAGGAATCCAGGGAAAGGCATGGAGGGTGAAGATCTATATGCAGAGAAGCTTCAGGCATTCATGAGTGAGGCTTGATTAAAAAACAAACAATCGATCTGCCCCCTGGGAACTGGTCGTCTGTTGGGTACCGACGACTTTGCGATCCATTTGGTAACAGTGATACCTCTTACCTATCAAATACCACAAATGATGTTTTAAGTTAATGCTTGATATTAAATGTCAGAGATCCAAAATCCACACACTCAAGTACAGTGTGAAACCTGCACAGAACAAGATACAGTAGGTGGGAACAATATATTCCTAACTCACAGTGAGAAACAGACAACTAATGCAATGCTTCATTTCCAAAGCATAACACACGTTCGTTATTGTCCGTTTGAGTGGGCAGGCCATTCTGTATTCTCGTTCAGCACTGTAGCAGTGCAATTTGCTTCCAAATCTGGAAGAGTAGCTGTATTTCCAAAGACGCTTTTAAAAGGTGCCTGAGAAAAACTGGCTCCTGACAGGAACCAGGTAACGGGTGGATAATACACAAACCCATTTGCTAAACACCACTTGAAAAATCACAGGCAGCATAATTGACTTTTACAGCTTGGATAATGTAGGTCACTGCATTAGTGCAACAAGAAAATGAATGTATGTTGGAGTGAAAGACAGAAGGGAAGTAATTACAAAATATAGATTAAATAACCATCAGATAACAGGCATAATAATAAGAACAACTAGGGTGAAGATAGAGGAGAAACAATTTGTTAAATGGATTGTAGCAGGGTTCTAAGAAATTGCTGGTCTCAGATGGTAGGCTTTTCTTTTTTCTCCTTCATTGCAAACTCAATAGAACAAAGTATTCCTCCCCTTTCTGGGGCTGATATCCTACTTCTCATGGTATGAGCTTACAGCTTGCTCAGCCTAGAGGGCTATTAAGTTAGAAACTGATTATATTAACACACAGTTCTTAACTCTTGCAGGAACAGGAAGCCATAGTCTCCAACAAGTAAGAGGGATCATGGTCCAATCCTGCAAAGCTCCAAATTCTGGCAAAGGCTTGCTAAAAGCTTTGCATTCTCAGTGCTTCTGCAGTTTAGCCCAAAGAAGTTAAAAACCAAAAACAAGCAAGCCCATAACCAGATAACATCTCGCCTCCCCCTAAACAAATTAACAACCCCAAGAAACCCAAAACAAAGGAAAAATATGGCTTGGGGGACTAGAGAAAGATGCACGTATGATATTTTTTCCCCTCCACTTTAAACAATTTCAGTACAGCCTCCAGCCTGGCTTAATAGTGCTCTGAACCAGAGCACTGAAAACAGTAACAGACAGCTTTCAGTGAGCTCTAAAAGAAAGAATTGGAGGACTGTCGGTCTTCCAGAAGTTAGGTGTTTTTACATCACATCAAATCACCATCACAACTACCGCTCCTTCGGGAGGGCACGCAGCAGCAAGACACACAGATCTGAACTTCTTCTTGCTAGAAAAGGGTCTGTACAAATCTACAGTGACTGACACCTGAGATGATCCAGGGTGACGAGGACAAGGCAGAAGGGATTTAACGTAGCTGCTCCTTGTACTCAACCAGTACCTTGTATCAATATTTAAGTGACACTAACCTGCACACCAGAAGAAACACTTTTGTTCATCTCAACTCTTGCAAATTCACATCCACTAGCTGATGTGCAGATGACACCCAATGGCATTCTGATTGTCACTATAATAAGGTCAGGGATTGAAGCTAGAAGAAAAGATTGAGAGAGTCACTGAAAACTTAGTGGAAGTGAAAGACAGGTAATTTTCACATTGAAGAGAAACAAAAAATCATCAGCTCAGTGTCCCTTACACAGTCTAACTTTATGAGATCAAAGGAAGTTGCACAACAGCCAAATATAAACCTCTAGAAGTGGGAATACAGAATGAGCTTCACGGGTACATCTATTTCCCCTAGAAAGGCATAGAACATCATTATACGTAACAACATAGAAGGCTACCAGCCAGCTCCTCTTTGTTCCACAAGTCCGGAAAAGGCATAGCCGAAGAAAAGGGGACACTAAAAAGGGCTCTACAGAAGCATGCCTGAGGAAGAAACATTTGGTGCTTTTGAATGCAGAAGCTACAACCATCCTGTTCATTGCTGCATTATACAAAGCACAGAATGTCCTTGCCCCACAAGAACTGTTACGTTTTAACGTTTTTCTCCCTTAAGAAAATAAGAATTTAACATGGTCTTGTCATCTGCATTTGATCATGCACTAGGACAGCTTAACACACAAACACAGCATGGTGAGGGTCTAAGAAGCAGGCCTCACTTGTGCTCCTTCACTGCCTGAGTGGGAACAGGAAAGAAGTTCATCTTCTAGTATCTGATTCTTGTCTTTTACCACAATGAGAGGCAGCACTGCCTCATCTGGTGATTTTCAACACAGGCCCTAATATACCTTCTCATGAAACATTACTTTTGCTGTATGCAGCTCGTAGCCCATGGCTACACTGGATCATCCTTGTCCTCCGTTGCTCTGCTCATTAATCAATGGCTCCTCTGAATGCGAATGAGTTCTGAAAGGAGCCAGGTGAAAGGAATGGCAATTTGCTCACAGCTTGATAATTACACATTTTTCAAAATAAATTAAAGCCAGAGCTAACAGCAGCACACTGTTTTCAGAAGTCCTGCTTATACAGAGAAATTAATTGGAAAGTACATTGATTGGAGGGGCTGCTGAATTCTAGCACAGAATATATTTCCCCATTGTTCCACAGCAGCTCCCAGACCACTTACCAAACAGAATCTCTCACCTCTGCTCAAACCAGGAGGGAGACGAAAAGAAGCATAAATAACCTCTACTTGTTTGAAACCATCTTTGAAGAAACCTCATTTCCTCACAGAATATAACCATGTTTGGGACAGAAAGGGATCAGAGTCTTCAGTGAATCTGAAGCTCCAAGATCAATTAAAACAACAAGGCATATGGCAATGATTAGTTTTACAATAGAAATGCTTCAAAATAGCTCTTTCAGGTTGAGACATACAAATCAGGGGTTTGGGTGAACAAGCAGCAGATAAACACCATGTGCACAAATTATCTATGTTCTTTACATCTTCATGAAGAAGTGTCACAAACAAGCAAAGCAAACTCACCTACTCTAGAACTACAGGCTCTTGGTTACTCACTGTGGAAAAGTATCTAAACTCCAGTCCAAACACTTGCCACTCAATCTGAGGTATGGGAAAGAGGTAACTTCAGAGATTCCTGGGTCATAAGACACCATAGAGCATACCACAAGGACCCAGACTTAGAAGAGAATCCTCTCCCTTGAGTGTGCTAAGTATACTAACTGACAGCAAGGTTAGGGCAGTCTTCCAAGCTACTACTACAGGAGATTACAGAAGGTGGTTATTTTCTTGTAGAACAAATCTTGGGTTGTTGTTTTATTCTGTTTATTCTTTTCTTTTTGTACAACCCTGCTTGCCTTACCAGCTTGCATGCATTTAAAAGGGCAGCTCTGCATAATAAATTGAGTTTGTGTAATCAAATATTTTAGGAGATGAGATTAGACCTAATTTGTTGTTCTCACAATTCCTCCCCCACTCTTCATAAAACTGCACCCAGCACAGCAGGATTTCATCTTAACCAGGGCTTTCCAGACCTAATGCTGGCATAGTCAGGCAATTATTGCAAATAAGTAAAAGACAGAATCCACGAGAGAATTACACCTACTTGGATCCACTTCATAACATTTGTTTCACTCACAAAAAATAAGGTGACAAGGAGACAATTGCTGCTTTCTTCCTAAGAGCAAGGCATTGGAGTGCTCAGAAAAGACAAAGAAAACACTCCCATTCCACCTTGTTTAGATATACAACATCTTCAGCAATATCCATTGCTACCAAAACCAAGAGCTCAGGGTTTATAATCCAGTTGTACTGTGACACCTGAAACAAAAGATAAAAACCTGATCTCATTACCAAGCCCAAATTTGCTTATCTGAAACTCTTGGTTTGCCCCATTAGGAAGTGATGACTGCAAGCACAGTTTCCATGGAGTCATCATGTGACTACACCTGAGGTTTTGATTTATACCCTTTACATCTATCTTTAGATCTCATCTTTTCACATGTTACCATAGTGTCCGAGTATTGGGGGGGCGCGGGGGGGAAGTCAGAGTAATAGTAGGTACCCTTCCCTTTATTCAATGCCAGAGTGAAATGGATTATATTCTGCTCCAGCTGAAATTGCTTCTCTTGGCTAAGCTAGGAGTCATTTGTATGAATTATTCCCAGGATCCTTGTGATCCGTGTTCAAGGAAGAGGGGTATGAATTGGCAAGATGGGAACAGCTGGAGCCCACTTTGCATTGCCTAAAACATCTTCATAGTAAGAATCAAAATAAACCAAACCCCATCATCAACCAAAACCAGAAGCCACATTCTGAAATATCACCTGTATTAACCCTTCCTACATAGTTACCTTATGAACAGGCAACATGCAGCTTTTACACAGAAGGCAGGAAGGCACTAGGGCAGTTGGCTGGGATAGAGACTGCAGTGGCATCAGGCCAGGACGGTTCTATGGTCAGCCTCTCCTCTGCTATGTGTGATACTGCTGTGTGCTGCGTGCAAAAGAGCCATAAAGCAATACGGCAGGGATAGTAAAAGGCGAGTTTCAGAGAGCTTTTATAGCCCTCTAAATGACACCTATATTTCAGCTAAAGCATAGTTTTAACCATGCACCTCACCTACATTAGTTATTCATATCAAGGCTATGCATACTTCAGGAGTAAAATACTACTGAACTCAAATGACAGCATGATGATTAATGCCACGGCAACTGTCTTCAACCCTAAACTTATTCACTGCTGCATATACAGTCCCCTGAATTACTGACAACACAGTCTCTCATCCACAGCAGAACATACAAATTCCCTATAGACCCCTACACCCTTCATCAGTAGACCCTTGACACAATGTCATTAATTCCTTATCAATTCACCAGTTCAACACTGTTCATCAATTCTCGTGTTAATGATAAAGCTTCTCCTCAATGTCACAGTGCCCAGCAAAATGACAGATCTAATGGATCACAGATACCCGAGCTACCACAGAGCTTACACATTTCAAAGTGCTTCCAAGGGAAAAAAAACCACACAACAAAATTCCCAAAGAAATTACTGAGGGGAAAAAAACAAAACAACCAAGCATAGTGCAGGTTGCATACTGATGTTGGTAACACAAACTTTAAGCTGCTTAAAGTTAATTGAACCTCAGAGGCCATATTTTTAAAGCTTTCTGTTTAAACAAAGTTATAAAGTTTTTTTTAATTATTATTTTTACATTTGCATTGCTTCCATTTTTTCCAAGGGATCAGCTGAGGACATGTGGAAAAACCTTCCTTTCTTCATCTTCCCCTGCACCAGACAAACTGTATCAATTGGTATGCCGGGTATGAGCCAGCCTGTAGGACTTTCTATTCATTCCCCACTTAACTTGTTTCAGTCGTGCCAACTTGGATTTTGCTGCCAAAGCCATGTAGAAAACTGTGGTAAAGGACTGTGTGTTTCAGAAAGGAAAGGCACAGACCTCACATCTTGCAAAAATACAAAGAAACACCTAAGTTGCATTCACTTGTAACTTCAAGACATACTAACCTTTTATTTATGGATCCGAAGCACAAGTTATATATCCAAAATATACCTCCATTTTTTAAGCAGCTGAATCCTTTCCAAGGCAATTTCTAAGATTTACACTTGTTATATTTAATAGGGCTATTAAACACATGGACAAAGTGGACTTGGTGATTGGCAGTAACAGACTTTTTCATTCCTCACCCCTCTGATTCCCTTGAGTGGGCTGAATTTATTTACAGCAACCTTTCATTTGCGCTGATCTGGAACACCATCGCTGGTGCTTTTGGAGTTTTGGAGAAATACAGTCACAGAGTAGCACCCATGGACAAACCCATTGATGCCTCAGTGCAAGAGGGTAAAAAAAAAAAAAAAAAAAAACCAAAACAAAAGAATACCCCGTCTCACCGTTCTGTTTGAAAATACTTGTGGTTTTCTTTTCTAAAGAGTTTCTACCTTCTGGTGGGCATTCCTACCACCAGTCTTACAGCTAATTAGTATTACTGTGGGAAGGCTCCTAAATCCAGTGGTCTAGACACACCCTGGGAAAGCATAGGTCCTATTCCCAGAAGTGATGCCTAAGATGGTCCTTATCCCCAGTTACTGTGCGTAATTACCACTTCGCATTTGTTATTTATGTTATTAATATTTGCACCTAGTCAAGAAACCACTGCACACACACGCTGTATCTTAGTTTCTAAGAAGTACAGCTACCTCAGGAGGAACTCGGCACCTCTTAAGAAATATACAGCAGAACTAGGCAACTGCTAAAGACAAGGAAAGAGGAAGGGTGCTGTACAAAGAGAATAAATACCTCTGTATTAGCAGATATCACCACTGCTGTCAGCCAAATACTCCAGCCATCAAAGTGAGTGGAAAGGCACCCTCTTACCTTTGGCGAGTGCTGCACTACAATCCTAAGTATATCAGCCCTTCCAAACAACTGATCCTGTGAAAGGGTGCAGCTGCAGAGCACAGCAAGAGCAAAGGGTCAGTGTGTCTGAGCAATGCCTCTGCAAACCCCATGAAAAACACCAGCGGAGGCTTGTCCCTCGGTGACCAGGTGGCCTGCCCAGTGCTATACCAGGGGAGCGCCCTAGAGGCTTGCGGCTCCCTGGCAGACCTCTGCAGGTCTTGCTTCATTAACTCCTCAGGGCTCCTGCACTGCAGAGATAGGCAGAGCATCAATGATTCTTTTTTGAAACATTCATTTAAACAGCAGAGCTGGGTGGGACTGGGGAGGCAGCAGCCAATTAAGGAACAATCAAACTTCTCTTAAAAACCTCCCTCAATAATTCTCCCCCCTCCTGCCTCCAGCCAACATGGTAATTGTGTCTAATTTCTAAATGTTCATGCAGTTGCTGCATTTGCCTCCCTTTAATGAGATGTAAATGTGTTGCCAGTTTGTGGATTTGTTTAACTGCAGGGTAGCTAAACTGTGATTGGCCAGAAGGTTCATTTTTAAATTTATTTATTTAGCACACATGCAAGGCATTTTTAAGATTCTTTTCTCCAGCTAAAAGAGGGAGGGGAACACATTCTATTTTCCTGTTATGTTCAGGGTTCTGTCGCAAAGAAACCATCTGGTTTTCCACGTGTTTGCTACTGAACTTAAGAGACTCCTGCCACATTCCAAGTGTTTGAAATAACTCTGAACACCTCCTGTTTGATTCAGGTTCCTAAGCTGAACTCTGATGCTCAGGGATCTTTGGTTCTCAACAGGCACAAGAAACATACTCAAAGCATTTTAAGCTACTTTGCTACACAACAATACTCATTTACTGGGCTTTTCCTCACACATCTCCCATAAAGACATTTAAAAGAAAGGATGAAAGACTCAGGTGCTAAACTGGGTAAGAACAGAGTGATCACTACCTAGTCTAACTCCAAGTAATATCCATGAAAGCTTGAAGGAAATACTAATTTTACTATCTTTAACTTACTGCCACTTCAGAGTTTGCTCAAATACAGGAGAGCAGTAAGAAATCTCCAAAATCTCAACAAAACTTTGCAAGTGTAGATAAAACCTGAATTTGCCCTGCAGAACCTTTACTGCCTAGCATGATGGTATAGAAAAGGCCTGGTTTGATTTGCAGACTTCAAAACATCCAGAAATGAGAAAATCACCTCCTACAAACTGTGTCTACCTGGTATCAATGATGTAAGCAGAACCACAGGGCCATTTCTGCAGGGGCAGCTTTCAAACCAAACCCACACAGTAAAAGCAGGAAGTTCTGGTTTTTCCTGCTTTGTAACCCGGAGATCAATTCTTCCACTCTACTGCTACTTAACAGCAATTAGTCTGCTGGAAAGTATAGCTTTTTCAATACTAAGACTACTGTATAAATAATATATTATTTTTCAGAATTTCTTTAACATTCTGATTTCAATCAGTTTTATAGCACCTAATGCTACGTAGTGACTCACCCATATAATTCATTGAGACTTGCACACATAAATTTCCCCTCAACTTCCCAGTAAAATTCTACAGCAGCAGTATTTACCTTAGCATCAGGCATCTTAAAACAGCATATAGCACAACAGATTCCAATTACCACCATCTATAAGCCCCAACATCCAGTTTCAAGAGGTTAAGGGTCCCTTTCCCATTCTGCTGTCCTACAGAAATATCTGAGGCTACATCTTTGCCCCAAAGTACTACTCATCTAGGAGCAGTAGACCTATGCAGACCTATATTTAGTCCTGTATGTTTCTTCTTGGGCTAGAAGGCCCAAACAATGACCTTGGACCAGAAACACTTACCACACTTTGGAAAGCTTCATCTCCTGGCAAATCTGTCTAGGAGACACTGCAAGCATCTGACTGCTAGTGAAAGATATCACCACGTAAGTGCTGAGTATCTTGCTGTGCAAGTCACTTCCACATATCCTAGAGAAAAGAATGGAAGTTGATTTCAGCCCCGTCTGCCTGTTATTCCACCATAAACAGAGGTAATCAGCATATCCCAGGGCCAAGGGCATCACTTCTCTCAACCATTGTCAGTAACGGCCAATAACACAACCCAGCAAAGTAAAGGGAAGTGACAGCAGGGAAATAATTTAGCCTTTAACTGACACGTTATCCAGTTAAAAGCCATTTACCTTCTGCTACTCGGTGTGTCATTGCTCATTTTAGTTTTGAAGTGACATCTCCCAAGTGCCATTAACATGCCAACAGTGAAAGGGAATTTATAGAGTATGCACCCTGGAGAATTATAGCCTGGGTGGTTGTGGTGAAGGAAAGTACTTTGTGGACTCTTTGTTTATCTTTACAGCTCCCACCCCATCCAATTCAGAGCATCCAGAAGGCAACTCCACTGTCATCACCTTATCCCTGCAGCATCGTATGATCTGATAATGCATTTCAGCAGCAATTATTGTCTGGGAGGACCCTCTAGCACTCAACAAAATACAGTATTTAAATTCTGCTTTTGGGAGGAAGAAGGGGCCTATACTACAACACTGGCAGGCCAGCACTACTGAGAGGATCATGGTAACAGCTTACCAGCAAACATAACTGTCCTGGGTAAAGCACAAAGAATCATAGTGTAAAACTGAGGGGAATTTTGTGCAACAGCATGACCCAAAGTGGAGGGTTTTTTCCAGAACTAGACTGCTGCAGTTACAAAAAATGTTACATGAAACTGGTTGTCCATGTAGCATGTGAAAGAGAGCGCTCTGCTTACAGCTACTTCTTTTCTTGTACTCAGTGTAGACGTAGGACTACTATCTTCCCTTCTAATCGTCCAGGCTAGCCATAAATAGCAATGGATTTCAAGCTAGCAGACAAACTGCAGAGCTTAACATGATCGAGTCAGGGTAACACGCCATTTATCATAAGCCAAGGAGTTGCAATAAAAGCCCAAGTTACCTCAGAAACCAGAATTACTAATGTTATTAGTATCAATATCTACAAGTTCAAATTTGAGGTAGCAAACTGGTACAAGTCTGTTTCCACAACAGTCAGGTCAAGCAGGATTCAAACCACATCAACAGGCAACTTCCACAGGGAACTGTACACCTTTAGTTGCTACACAGGAGAGAGGCAAATAGCCACTAACTGAAGTTGCCCTTCACTCAGATATATTCAGATGACAGATGAATTTGCATTAGTTTAATGAGAATCACCATGGATAATGGAAAACAATACTTATGCTAATGAGAGAACAGAGCAAAAGCTTTGCAAATGAGATGCCATTTGTTCACCAGCCGGGGTGCAGCTGATTAGAAATAGCGCCATGATTGATAGCTCCATCCATCCCTGCTTCTGGCATGGCACCTCCATGGGGCATCCCCACGGCAGCCTTATTTCCGCAGTGCTTCACGGGCACCCCGGGGGCGCAGCCCTGCAGGGGTGAGGGGTCCCAAGCCAGGAGAAGTTATTCAGGGAACAGACGAAGGTGTGGGACTAGGCCGCAGGGCAAGCACGAACAGGAGCACCTAGCTGAGGGGAAAACCCAACGTTTGCCAGCATAGCTACGCCTTCCACCGTCGGCGCGCGCTTTCCCAGCGCCCAGCCAGACCCCG
>NW_010533410.1:0-3720 GCF_000687285.1 Phaethon lepturus
GCTGCAGGCAGTGGGATGGGAACCGCGCTGCCCTCAGCCCCCTCCCTTGCGCTGCCCCGAGCTGCCCTGGCCGGCACCCCGCGCCTAACAGCAGTCATCAAACAAATCATCAAACCACCCCGCCAGCCCCCGGACTCTCGTGCCTTTCCCAGCACCCACCAGGAAAGAGACGTTTGTCACCAGCCAGCTGAGGAGAGCAGCAGGACCGGAGAGCCAGGCCATGCCCTCGGCTGGGGGGGCAGGAGATCTCCCCCCACCGCCCATCTCTTGCCCACTGCTTCCCCCAGCACCGCCGCATCCTTTGCGAAGACGGGACAGCCTCTTTCTGCGTGCCCTGCCAGACACCAGCGTGCGCTGCCGGCCCGCAGCCATCCCCCAGGCAGCGGCGTGGGGAAGCTCGGCTGAACACCACCACTTCGCTGTGCCAGGTCAGAGCCAACAATAAAAGCTCTGCTGCTAGCCCACGGCGCTGGGCTGAGCTTTCAAAACATGATGGATTATTAGCAGAATTATTAGCAGAAGACTACAGAAATAAGCAGGAGTTTTGCTCTCACCACATGAATTAATATTATCCAAATATTTACTCTGCCCCGGCTGTGACCAGCAGCAGAAGCGCAGCTTGGCACCCTCTCCAGGGAGATGGTTCTTGTTAGGGGGATTAAGTGCGATTTTGATAGCACATGGTTTTGCTGTTTGATCCAAAATACGCCCTGGAAAGATGCTCGGTCCAGCTCAGCCTGGTCACCTCCTGATCATTCTCTTTCTGCTGTTAGCAGATGTGCTTGGGCTGGCTGGGACTTGGGAAGAGACTTTTTCAGGTCAGCGCAGGGAAAGGTGCCTCTTGCATGAGACAGAAGTGATTTGCAGCGAGGCCCGATTTGAGAGGGGCGATCTGTGCTCTGCACCAGGGCGTGACAGCCGCACTCCCCTGGTCCTTGAGCCCCTGCTTTCTGGGATTCCCAAAAATGTGATGCCCAGACCCTTTCAGGGAATGCCCAGCCACGATGCCCTGCACGCTGGGGTGGATTCGGTTGAGCCCATTGGTGCAGCTACCAAACCTCCGGCTTCCTCCTCGGCAAGAAGGAAACCCAGGGAATCTGGTCCTGCTCCTGCCACCCCCAGCTGAAAGCCCCATCCCAGCAAAAACCCCGGGAGCCCCTGATCTCAGCCAGCAGAGCCAGGGAGGTACGACCCCAGGCAGCCTGGCACGAAAGCCACGTGTCGATCCGATTGCCACACTCGTCCCGTCACTGGCTGCCCTTATTCCCTCGTCCTTCTGCCACCGCTCCTGCCGAGACAGTCTCCCTGCCTCCTGCACCACCTTGTCCCTTCCCCACCTGAGGGTCAGACCCATCGGGCCATGGGGCTGGCTTAAAAAGTTTGTAAGTTAGTAAAGAAAACAGTTTAGTTTTAAAGAGAAAGAAAGACCCACAGTTATCAGAAAAATAAACTGCCATGTATTTCCTCTTCGGTAAAAAACAACCCAGCAACTCCATTCTGGTGCTGCTTCCTGACCATGCTGGGGAGGGTGGGATAAGCCAAGGGGACATCATGGTGCTGCCAGGGCCGGTGGGCCCCGGCCTCCTCCCTGCTTTCACCCTTCCCTACCCCACATCTCCTGTGCTGCTCCAGCTCAACATCCCAGCTGAAAAGAAAACCAGCGGGGAGCTGCTGCTGGGGCCGGGGGCTGAGCGGGCTCGGGGCAGGTCCGGCTGGCACGAAGGAGGGCTGCCTGGGCTGGGGGGGTTGTGAGGGGGGGGGCTGGTCCCCAGGCCCCGGGGTGTTCCCGTGTACCCAGAAGCCACAGTCACATGGGATATGCTGCTAAGGGTTTCCCAAGGGTGGATCCTCCGAAGCCCGGCAACTGCAGGAGGCACCTCTGAAAGTGCTGGTGAGGCTCCGGCACTGTGTGGGGCTGCCCTGCGGGCTCCAGCACGGCCAGAGAGGGACATCGTCTCCTGCTCGCAGCGAGTTCCCCTCTGCCGCGAGCTGTCGGCAGCCAGACATGCGATGTGCATCTACCGGATGCTTTTGGTCAGGGTGGGGAAAGAGCCTGGGCTGTCCCAGCGGACACCCCTGCACGGTGAACGATGGCCCCTTAGAAGGGCTGTGGTTACATCCCTGCCCAATGGCTCTTCCCAAAATTAGTTGCTAGTACCAGCAAGGCAGAACACAGCTGCTTTTACTAACAGGCAAGCTTGTGACACGTTACGGCACCGCAGAGTGTAGCCTGGCACAGGCAGCAGTTCCCTTCCCCTCTCCCAAGGTGGCACGAGGGCCAGCGTGGGCGATGCCTTGCAGCACCCCACACTGGCACAGGAGGCTGCAGAGCAGCGCAGCAGCCAGGGCATCCTTCCACCCGTAAAGTTTTGCCTTCTGCCAGGCATCTCTCCCAGCACCAGGACTGCTGAAGAGCCGACATCCCGCCTCCGGAGCCAGCAGGACACACGGGCCAGGTTGTCGTATGCTGGAGGAGTGAGCGGGGAGCAGCTCATCCCTGCCTAATTCCTTGTTAAACCATTCCTTTCCTCCAGCACAGCCCTGCTCAGAATGCCCTTGGGATGAGGCATCGCTCAGTTCCATCCCCACTGCTGAGCGTGCCAGTGCCGCAGGAGCTGCGCTGCTGGCCAGAGGCACCGGGAGCTGCGGGAGGAGCCCCCCGTTCTGCTCCACACTGCGGGAATGGAGGTGGGCTGCTGGTCTGCTTCTTTTTTGGCCTTATTAGAGATGGATGTGGGAAAGGGAGTTTGCATGCAGATGGGAAGGAGCGGAGCAGCATCAGGGAGCCAGAGCCAAGTGTGCCGCAACCCCCAGGAGGGAGAGTTCATCCCAGCCCTCCCTCAGCACCTGCCGCACACCGGGGACCCGGCCAGCTTCATGTGCAGCTGTGGGGCTCAGCTGCAAGTTTCGGCGGAGGGTTTCTGGGCTAACTTCAGGGGACAAGGACCTCACTGTGCCCATGTGGCACATGCAAACCCTTCCGAAGCGCACCTTCTGGGGCCACCGTGAGACAAACATGCACCAACACCACTCAAAAGACCCGGCACCCAGCACCCTTCTGATGCCTGGAGAGGCTGGGAAACAGGACCATGGGGTTTTCGTGGCCTCGAATCACCAGCATAACATGCCCTGGACTGGGTTTGATAATTTCTCAGGAGAATTAAGGGCTCACCTCGGCTGGGGAATCTGGTCGCAGCGCCTCAGAGGGGGAGGTGACCGCAAACTCCTCCTACAGCCGCGCAGAGCCTGCCAGTGACGAGAAGAAAAAAATTCAAGTGACTGAAAAACCCAACCATCTTTGGTCAGCGGCAGTGGTTGTTGACACTTGGGGATGTTCCACTCCAAAGAATGCTGCTCCGGCCGCCGCCTTCTCCTACACATCCATGTTTTAGAGACTCTCTGGCTTTTATCAGAGTCATAACATTTTGTACCAAAAGGGCATGCAGGGAGGGAAGCCAAGAGGACCTCAGGTTTTCACGGGCAAGGCTGAACAAAACACAACGTTCCTCTGTGTTTAAGACTAAGGGAAACGAGCTAAGTAAAGCTTTTCTTCCTTACAACAACGTGTCACCTGAAGTTCCTCACAGGTCACTGGGGAGACCTCTGCAGCATCACTGCATGGATCTTGGCTCCAGCCATGAGGAAAAAGACTGGAGGGAAAAGCCGATGTTCCAGAGAGCATCTCCCAAACCAGGATGCGGGTGAAGCCACGGGCGGCAG
>NW_010533411.1:0-261 GCF_000687285.1 Phaethon lepturus
TTTAAAAAACATTAAAAAAAACTTTAAAAAATTTTAAATTTTTAAAAAACATTAAAAAAAAAAATCTAAAGATGTTTCTGTCTCAGAGAATTCAAACAGCAGCAGGAGCCAGCTTTGCCTGGGCATTTGATGTCTGTCTCACAGGTAATTCTCCTGCCTTTCCTGGGGGGGGAATGTTGGATCTGCACCAAAGCTGCTTTTACACCTCGGCTCGTAACATCTGGGACTGCACCCGGCTCGCGAAACGTCCACGATGCCCAA
>NW_010533411.1:292-1289 GCF_000687285.1 Phaethon lepturus
GATTCACTGTTTTATTTTGCTTTCTTCTGAGCTTATCCGCCTCTCTGGAAGTGCGGTGTACGTTTAGAGCGCAGCAGAGACGATCTGGAAGCGAATAATCACTTTAAAGAAATTAAGCGTTCCGACTAAATTTATCCATTCTTAGTCTCTTTCTACCCCGCTGCTGGGTGCGTGGCACCACGAGGAGGCAGCCGCAAAGGGTGCCAGAAATACCACGTAATACTCTTTCTTCTTGCCCCAAACCCACCCTGAAAACGTAAACTTCAAATCCTTCTGTGAGAGTAACCACTACCACGTTAGCAGTGGCAAACTGCCTCAACTCTTCGTTGATGCTTTATTATTTGTCTCCTGCGTCACTAAAAGAAAATATCCAGAAGGCTCATCATTACACACGCTCCCGTTACCTTCACCGCCCTCCTTTCTCGCTGCGTCCTAGGCTGAGCTGCGGTATCTCCCCAACAGAGACCGCAAACCGCTTCCAGGGCACAAGCCTGTCTTAGCTATGTTTTATTGTTCCTGTATCACACAGGCTCAGTCTCAGTCGTGTATGCAGGATGCTACTGTAGTACAAACACGCACTGCAATCAACTTCCCCGATTTACTTCAGCGTTAATAAGTCACGAAAACACCGAAATAAAAAACAAGCGGAAAATATTGTGCTGGGTGCCACTACCTTGATTTTAACTTCCCCCCCCGCCCCTTGCTCTGGACTGGAGCAAGCCCTGAGGGAAAGACCAGGAGCTGCTCCCGGCAGGCACTTCCCTTCTCCTCACCCAACACGGTGCCGTCAAGTCCCAAGGAAAGACATTAACCTGGTGTAGGAATAAAGGAGCTGGAAGAATCTATTTGCAATTTTCTGCAGGAAAGCCGAGAGTTGATAAATTGAAAGCAAGGCTGTTCAAAAGAATAAACTTCCTCTGCTGAGAACGGATGTGAAAATAAGGAGGAAAAGGATGGCAGGACTACAACCGGCCCAACAGATTTAGGAACGGAGGGG
>NW_010533412.1:0-16090 GCF_000687285.1 Phaethon lepturus
TTTATAATAATTGCAATAATAATAATCCTGGCTTTGCCTAGGATATCTGAGTGCAGATTAATAGAGTATACAGAGTAATTATTTTCTTTCTGTAGGACACCACAGTTTGGCTGCTGGTCTCTTGTCTTTTTAAGCTCAGACTGGTGAAATTCAGCTCTTTGCCACGGTGTATCCCATCACTGGGCGTTTGTTACTGAAAGGCGGCTTCTGTCAGAGCTGGAAACACAGCTGCACAAGCACAGAACACAAACTGTAAAACGATGTGGAAGAAAAAGATGCATTTCTTCCCCTAGATTTTGCAAAGCCATTACCTGTTTTTGAATGACATTTCCAATTCTACACTGGGAACTGTTAAAGCATTTACATAAGAATGCAAAAATGCACACATTATCACTGCAGGAAGCACTTAAAATTTAAGATAATTATATAGTATGGAAACGATTTCAAAGGACTCAAACAAAATAACAACTAATTCTAGAGAGTCACCCTTTAAGATGATTATTACTCTGCACTACTGCTGATCTCTCACTAAAAAATCCTTTACAATTATATGCACATTATAAATTCCTACTTTGTTCTTCCACCATCAAGCTCCTACAGCTGCCGCTGACAAATTTGCATTCTCCGAGAGCTTAACTAGACAGCCAAAATATTCACCCTGTGCATGGAGGTAAAACGCACCGTTGCCGTACTCAGACACAATCCTCCCTTCACCCCTGCCTTACGCCGGGTCCTCCTCTGTGGGCTTCTACACCACCCATTTGAAAGGCGTTCGGGTCGAAGCCAGGGAAGGAGCCGCCGGCAAGTCCGGTGTCGGCGGCGAGCGCTGACGCCTGTCCCGCAAAGCCGCAGAACAGCGTCTAGGTGCGGGCGGGGAGTTCCCGACAGGGACACGAGGAGGAGTCCTGTGAAGGACTTGGCACTTCTCTGCTGTGTGATGAACGGCAGAATAGAGCATCCTGCGCCGGAGTCAGCAGCGCAGCTTATACACGAAACCTCTAGCCCTGTGTTTCGGGGAAGAAACCCTCTCTGTCATTCATCAGTGCTGCTGGGTATGCGGCGAGAGGGACAGCCACTAAACAGGGATGCATCTTCTTGTCTGTGCAAACTAATAAAAACAGTAAAGATTTATTTGGTCAGTAAATTTCCAGACAAAAAAATCACATTTAAACTGGCGAAACCTGGCATAGGAAGGGAGAAGCACGTGTGTGTAAGTGAAAACCCTCTGCCCCACCAGCCTCTCTCCACCTTCAGTTTCCACTCCCCAATGTCACCCTCATTCCTTCCTCCTGCCCCACTTTTCCCCAGTTGTGCCAGGTGAAAAAAAAAAAAAAAAAAGAAAAAAAAAGAAAAAAAAAATCCTGGCTAGTTCTTTTGCTCAAGGCAAACTCGGATGGGGAAAAACTTAACTGCCAAATCCTAATATGTTTTTATTGGGTATCTGCAAAGAAAGATTTACAGAAGCTCATGCTAAATTCAAACACTAGCTTTTTTTTTCTTTTTTGCCTTTTTTTTCTTTTTATAACAGCAAGGGCAAAAGTACATACTGAACTCACAGCAAATGAAAATCTCTTGTCTCAGATATTACAGAGACATAAGAAAGTCCCATCCCAAGGCTCTGACTGAATACAAATGGACAAAAAATGTGTTTTCCAAGTCTAATTCTTAGAAATAATTGCAGTGATAGAGCTGAAACTTCCCCACAAACTTCAGCCTGAAATGTAAAACTTACAGATTTTTAAATCTTAAATTCAGACAAAGTACAGAGCAGCTGAAAATAGTACCTGGTAATGGGAAGTGCAGCCAACTTACTAATAGGTGTTGCTACCTGGGCTGCTGCTGGTCTTTCACACGAGTGTATTAAATGAACTAAAGCATCAGAGGTCTGAACAAACCAGAGATGTTTGACTGGCAATGGGGTTCCTGTGGAAATTTAATCAGGCTTGGACGAGAAAACATTTCAGACAGTGCTGGCATGAATTCCCATCTATTAAATAACACTTTGCATGAGCAGAATGCCACCAGCTTTTGCAAAACGCCTTACAGATCTATGTGAAGCTTTATCGGGTGGCTGAGAGCAGGTCAGCGTAGGGCAATACGCGTTCTCAACAGTTATTTAAATCATCCAGGGCTACAGGGTTTCTTTTTATGGTTGGCTTGGCTAGCCTAACTATTGCACTCCAGAGACTATTTCTGCTAGCAGGAAATGTGATAATGAAGCCTCTTATTCTTCCAACATCGACAGGGGTGTATGCGGTCCTGTTTCCCTAAACACGGGGAGGCTCAAACACAAGAGGAGCTTTGCTGGCCTCAAAGGCAGAAATCCCTCAGACAGAAATCAACTTGCCTCTGGGTTGTCCCCGTGGCTCCAGTCCTCGTGTTTGTTCGAAGAGGGCTGAGACTTCTCCGCCACCTCTTCTTTCCATGTACCTGGTTCTTCTGCCCCTCTCTTTTGGCCATAGAAACCATCACAAACAGCAGCCAGAGACACTCCCCTGCCTGCCCGTACCCTGGGTGAGTCACTGCCGTGGGCAGCAGCATGGGCTGGTACCAAGGTGGCCTCTGCTTTTGACATATCTCATCCCATGAAGGCGCGCAATCGTGTCTCACAGTTTTCTCAGCTGAGAGAGGACAGGAGTTGCCAGGCTGTGACATCACTTTTAAAAGCAAGCTTGCCAAATTCACTCTAAAATGAATTATAGAAGTCTAACTTAAACCAACCAGATGCCTACCCAACATCCAGATTGCGAGGACCTGTCTAGACAGAGAGGTAATTATACAGAAAACAAGACGCTATGTCTTTGCAGCAGAGCCCATCTTTCATGTATTGTTGTCACCGAAACCTTGTCATTGTTGTAAAAGACAAAAGAGGTGTGCCAAGTGATGGCCTAGATGTCATCTTCTGGTATCGACACAACCTCATCTGACCTTTCAAATCAGCCAGCGCAATCTGGGGTCAGGGCACCGCAATTGCCTAATTCAAGCTGGACACTTCCCAGCGTGGCCTGGGACAAGTCTCTTCCTTAGAGCCTCATTTCTCAGGGAGGCACTTCGGGGAGCTGCACGTACCGAAGTGAGCAAAGCACTATATCCAATTTCCTATTTTGTAAAACAGCAGTGATGACAATTGTGAAAAGTAATTAATGTTTGCACTCCATTGTGGAAATGAAGACTACTAAACAATATCTGAGTGTAATCACATTTACATAGTTGAAGTGTGCTTAGAAAAAAATCTTTTTAAGAGATTCACCTTTCCTGCTCCCAGCAGCTGCAGTCAGTAGTGGTACCAGCCAAGAATGCAAACGGACGAATTATTTTTGCAGACAGAAAGATGATTCATACATTTTTAAATACTTCATGTGAATTCTATCAAAAAAGCTTGTAACCTAACTATCAAATGATGGATGGGGTGGCTTATCATTGGGATTTTAATATGATATCTCTAAAATACAGTTGTATATGGTACAATGGTTTACTAATAACCTACTTTTACAACACAGGCAGAGATGCAAAGCACAACAGGTCTAAACCCCCCACTTTTAATTCTCCCTGCTAAAAAGAAAAAAAAAGCATTTGGACTGAGTTGGTTTTATTATCCCTTCATAATTCTGAATCCGTTAGTGGGCTGCTTCCTATGTCAGCACAGAAATAAATTAGCCTTTCATCACCAGAAGCCTTTACAATATTGTTGTTGTGCATTTACTGTTAGCTTTCTGGATGTGCCGGGCATATCCCAGACATGCAAGAAGGACCTACCTGCCCTAAGAAACTCCAGATCAAAGAATAAATGTGATAAAGATGAAAAATATGCATCAGAGGCAGAAAGAAAGAGGGAGTCTCAGAGACAGGCAGCAATGTAATGTTCAAAAACTTAAAAAAAAAGATTTAGAGCCGAAGTGCATTTCAGTTTCAGTAGCAACTTCAGCTCTTGAGATAAACTTGTAGAAGTTCTGTGGTCATTTAAGAATGTACTTCTCCAGGTTTATCATGAGGCTTGGCTCCCTGTGTTCCCTCCTTGCTTTCAGAAACAGGACTTTTCTGCCAGCAGCACCTCCCAGCACTCGGATGATATTCCCACACGAGCAATTTTACAAAGGAGGAAATGGAAGCCAAGTTCTTAGGTGCTTTGCCCAAGGCTAATGAGGAATTTATTGCCTAGCGTGGATTAAAACCCCAGAACACTTCTTGTACCACTACTGTTTTTAGTACACACTTCTCCTGTCTCCCCTGGCTCCGCCGAGCTCTCCTGCACACTAAGGCCAAGCTAAGATTGGAGTCTCTTGGTTTATTGGATTTTAAACCCATAAAAAGTCCTGAAACAGCCCCAGTCCTTGTGGTCTCCTTACTATCTCCTGCTACGTTGCTAAGCCTGTCTTTTGTCTTTTTTCATAACTCTTTACACACTCAGAAGATGCATGCAAGAATTAGCTAGGACTAGCGGAAGAGCATCCAGTCTCAAGTTCATGCAAGGGTGATGGCCACATCTCCCTTTGACAAAGCCAAAAGGCACAGGAGTAGCTGCTAATGAGGGTGCAAACCTCATTACAGAAGTTGCCTGCAGAAAAGCAACATTCTTCCCAGCAAAGAGAAGAGTCTCCCCGTATCACATTTACATTGCGTTTATGTTTACCTCTGTATCACACATTTACAGCTGAAGCAGCTACACTGTCCTCTGAATTCTTAGAAAACGTACACCTGAGGAAGGCAGGGGCATCTTCAGACTGACTCTTCTGCAACTTTATTATTGCTTTCTAGAGCACGAGTTTCCTGTAACAACACCCTGGTGAGCTCTACCTGCACTGTCCAACTGCAGAGGCCGAGGGGGCGGTGAACTTTTCGGGGTAGTTTTACCTGATAAAGCTTGTTTCACCTGAGGCTGGCAGCACACTACTAACCTCTTGACAATGGCGAACTGTTGGGACGAGCGCCTGGTTGGCATCAAAAGAACGCTGGGCTACACCAGCATCAAGGTGCTACCACGGTTTTAAAAAACAATCAGGCACTGTGCACTACAAAGCTTCTCCACGCCCTGCCAAAATGAGTCCATGGTGGTGCTGGAGGGGAAGCTGGTGGGAAGATCTGTTGGTAATCACTGTATACCAGTAAAACGTGGTTAATGTGCATCAACAACTGCACGCTGCACCAGTTACAGTACGTAGCTACAAGTAAGTCAAGTACTTTATTTGTGTAATTACAAGGAACTGATCCCTGGGGGTCATACAAATAATTCAGTATACTAGCCAAAAATGAGCTTTCTGAGAACATTTACACTAGTATAATCTGATGGGATGCAGAGTTCTGGAAAATAAATGCCAAAGGGGATGAGCACACAGCTAAAGCTAATTTATTTTTTAAATCAAGTGAATATTCACCTTTTCCCCCCCTGTATTTGCTCAGCTTTAATGAATAGCTTCTTTGGTTCTTCATTGCTCTCTCTTCCATCTTGGGCAATATATCGCACGTTGGGGAGTTGTATACAAGGCTCAGCACAACTCCCAAGGAGTGAAATGCAGTTAAAATAAAGCCCTCAATATACAGCTACACCGCACTGCACATGGGAGACACCTTTGTCCATCACCTGAATTGACGGCCTTTTCAGGGAGCTTCTGAAAAATAACCTCTGTTATTAAATTAATCACCTTGTGTCAAATGGCAGAGTGACAAGAGGGAAAATTTATCTGGGTAATAACTCAGCAATAAAAGTATATACAGGGGAGGAGGAAATTGGGTTGTTGCAGACACAGCAATAACATCATGAAGCAAAATCCAATATTGGATGAGATAAAAGTTTTCCATCCCAATATTCCTCAGTGACAAGTATGAAAGAGTATGCATAAGGACAAGGGAAAAAAATGAAAGATGGCATCAGTAAAAAACACCTTTGAGAAGTGAGCTAACAGGTAATTAACCCCTCAAAAGAAAGGAGATCAGAGCATTTGGGAAACTTGCAGAGATACAGATCTCCGTAACATACGCTTTGGGTCCTCCGTGTTTAGTTTTGCTAAACGCTCCGCGAAGGTGCTTCTGAGAGATCCCGACCAAAGGGCTGCCTCTTAAATGGGGGCAAGGGGGTATTAAGGTGGCAGTGGTGGTGACAAGGCAAGCCAGAAACAAAATGTATATAGCAGTGACATCTTTTCTAACAGCAATGACAGATTTTAATAAGCAAGCTATTCTTAAGTTTTGATTCGAGGTGTATATAATTAGGTAATGTGGGTGTTGAGTGATAAAACCCACAAGAAATACACAAATTAGAAGCACTGATTTTTCGCAACCATGGCCTGTTTCACGCTAAATGGTGTGACCTATTTTTATTGTATTATTACATTTGAAAAAGAAAAGGAAGTATTTTCTTTTTCATCTCCTCTTCAGTATTGGAAAGATATATTGGGGACAAATCACACTGCTTTTTCAAATTTCCTCTTTCAAAACTGAAGAACTGCTATTCATGGTTTGATTTCTTTTAGTGTTAACTGGCTTCTTCCTGGGAATTACAGGTAAGAACTACCTTGTCTTTTCCAGGTTTTCTGGTGATCACTTTCACGAACTTAACTACAAACTCAGCTAAATATTACTCTGTTCTAGATTCGAATAAGAACAAGGAAAGCTACAAAAACTCTATATCTGCTGATCAAAAGCAGGCATTTACAAGGAATTTCAAGAATGTCCTTTTGAAAGGAACATGGCTGCTCAAAAAATAAGGACTTTTTAATCCACTAAATTTTCAGGCGTTTGCACACGTGGCAAGAACTTCTCATGGGCTATAAATGTGAAGTACCTGGGATAACTTCTTATGCAGATTGTAAGAGTTCATACTCCTTATCGTCGTCTCTAACGGGCTGAACATTGAATCAATAGAGCAATTGTACAAAATACATTTTTCCAGCTATCTCAGTAATTTAATCAATTCTTTTTAAATAAGATAGATTATCTGTGTTACATTCATAACGTGAAGTACTTTCGTGTGCAGGACAGTGTCTTTTTCTGGTATCTTTACAGTATTTCATATAGGCTTCCACTGGCCTCCAACTCATGAATTACTTTTTTTTTAGAGCAAGTTACCATCTTTCAATCATATGAGTGTTATGTAATGAAACATCTTTATCTATAGTGCTCGCTATGAGCAAAAGCACGGTATTATTATTTCCCAAGAAATCCAGTCCATTTACTGAGGATGATCAAAGATAGTTGTTTTTATTGAAAGCACTATCAAATATAGATCTTGGGAAACATAATTTGTCCAAATCTCATCATACTCCCCCCATAAAAGCACTGACCCACCTTATCCAAGTTCTGCTCTGTCTGACATGTTGCACCTATCCAGCACGTGGCTTTCCGCCCGCTGTGCCGTCCCCAGCTGGGGCACAGCGTGCAAAGCCTGAGCCGCGATGAGAACTGCAGACCCCTTCACAGGCTCCTCTGAAGCCCAAGTGCTCCTCAGTCATTCGTTTATTTTTGCAACATCTCTATCGAATGATAAGGTATCATTATAGCCAATATAAACAAATTTAGTCCCATGGGAGACACCAGGACTACAAAATCTGTTCTTATTTCAAATCATCATGAAAAAAATCAAGATCTTGGATCTTTTCACAAAACAAAATATCAGAAATCATCTCTTGATATTCTTAAAATGTTTCATTTAGGCTATCATACAACATGAAAACTGAAATTGTAATGTTAAGATGTTTTTAGCCATAATAGAATATTTTCATAATCTTTCCTCAGGAATTTGAGAAATCAAAACTCCCAGCTTTTCTTCTGAATCCAGTCATCTTTCTCCCAGGCTTTCACTCCTGAACCCTGTTTTCCCAAAGTCTGATTATCCTTATGGATGAACATCCCTGTTTTATAGATGTTTTTATACAGCACCTCATCCAGAGGACCCCTGATCCTGGTTCCCCAAGTATCTTCCTAAAGCTGCCATCCATCTGAATTCATAATAGCAGTGATTAATAAGAATAAAAATATAAACCCAGCAGCAACAAGAGCTTAGTGGGAATGCTATATTTTTAAATGCAAGCTGATTAGTCTGAGCTGTTCCTTCCTGGCTAACAGTGAACTGTAATAATTCTTGATCCTGTCTGCTTTACTGCTTGGTCTTTTGTAGGGGAAAAAAATCCCTTTTATTTTTTTGACGGGGAAGGCAAAGTATCAGTGTTTTCAGTGACCTCAAAGCTATGATGAACCCAAGAACAGGCATCTTTGCCATTAGTCTGCACAAAATCTTCCTTTTTGTTTCACTGCCTTTCTACTTAACATGCGATTTCACCTGGGGAGAAGCTGAGGAATCCCCTCCTCCCTCCGCCTGACTCCTTTTCAGCCTCAGTATTACCAGGATTGATTTTAGTGACACCCCCGACCCCAACCCAAATGACCCAGCACCCATCAGCCTGGCAGCTCCCACGTGGAGGTTGTTCTCAGTGCTTCTTCTACCTCTGCATCCTCTGTGCCGGTGTGGGATGAACCCCAGCTCTGCTCCCAGCATTTCCACCCCAGGAAGAGCACATGGTGGGGTTGGAAAGCTGATTGCTAAAGGAAGAGGTTTCCTTCCACTGACAGCAAGGGACGCTGCTCTGTTGCGCTGAGGACACCACTAGCTTTCCAAATATTTCAAGGACTTGGCAAAGAAAACATTATTTCAGGTCAGAAGAACTGTACGGGAGTGGGGGGAGAAGACCCTTTTAATCCAGTGTGGGAATGCTACTGTGTGCAGGCATTGGGCTCAAACCACTGCCATATCCAGACAAGCTTAGTGACCTTCACGGCGATGCTTGCGAGATGTTGCAGCTGATGGGATGATGCTGTAAGTAAAAGCCAGGAGCAGTAGGAAATGGACTGCTAAGTGTCTCATTAAGTTCCATTAAAGGGTCTAACCGCTATCCTTGGATTGACTGTCAGATGGAAAATATCTGTTTTATTTAATGATTTCTACTGATGCTATTCAGATCCCAGCAAGTTTGAAATGTTGCCTCTTATGCACTTAGAGCACATTTCCTAATTAAGAGTGGAGCGGTTCTTTTTATAGTAAAGTGGGAGATTTGCAGTAACTACTGTAACTCAATTGTAAGGAAGATCTCCAGGGCCTGATTAACTTTTTCATTGCAAAAATCAATCTTGATAAGAAAAAGCAAAATCTTAACTCATACAGCGGTTTCCCAGATGAGCGCCGTCCTGGGTATGCCTTCTCCGAGTCCCACCCACAGTACACCACCAGGAGGTTGCAAGATGTGGCCAGAGACTCTCCGTGTACAGAAATGGAACCGCTTCTTGACTCTCATCAGGGTTAAAAAAGGACATATTTGCAGCACTACTTATAAAGAGACTGACCTGCAAGAGTGAGTGTATTGTCTGTTACGCAGGAGACTGTTTCCCACGGGAAAACACTTCCAGGGAGGTTGTAACTTGGCCCTTATCACATCCCAACATAAAAAGAAAATGCTTTTACCAGCTAATGGTTCAGAAAAGTGCACGACTGGTTACTGTAACCACAACAACATATTCAGAAGCAGCGAGACAGAAAATGAAATGCCCGATAAGCATATGTTGTTTTTAATAAAGCATGATTTAGTGCGAAGTGGCCCACACTGTCTCCAAGGTTGCGCTGTGAAAGCACGACATGGCGGGGACCCAGCACCCTCAGGATGCCCGCCATGTCCCATCTGCCACCGGCCGCGGCGTCACCTTGGCCTTCTCCCCGCTCTGCGCCCTATCGCATGCTGCAAAGCAGCGCCGATACCCTCCTTTCTCCGCCGTCCCTGTGTAAACGCGCCTGCTCTCCCAGGCCCAGCGCCATGTACTTACTGTACTCTCTGGGTATTTAGGACTAAGATCGTTTGGTCAGAATTGAGATTTGGAAAGACAATTTTGTTCTGGCCTCGCACAAACCGTTCATTTACAGCACTGTATGATCGGCCATGTGTTATCAATATTCAGAGGTCTGAATGCACCAAGCACAGACGCACCACAGACTGACAGTAATTTATTTTGTAGAAGAGCTGAGATGAGATTAGAGGGGAAGCGCTGCCATCCAGGTGGCTTTCTGAGTACAAGCACAATGAACCAGCCATCAGCGTTTTAAAATCCTTCCTGTGAAGTTCTGGAAAAGGGAGGGAAGTTGGCGCTCCCCCGCCTGCCGCTGCCTCGGCTCCCCGGCAGCCAGAGCGCAATGTGTCCATGAGACGGGCTCTTTGCCTTTCGTGAGGGTCATCCTACGCAGGGCCCAAAAATGCCTTGTGTACAGGCTGCAGCTGAAACAAGCAAAATCACCCTTCTTCCTGCGGCAAAACCTTGGTCTGAGACCCTGCTCATGGCACCCTGCCTGCGACACCACGTCTAAGCACAGGGAGATTAAATCAGCGGGAAGCTCCGGTCACCCCCCGGTTGTCTGGTCATGATATAAGACCTTCCTCCAGCTGCATTTCATTCCTCTGCCTCGAATAGGTGGGTAAGGTTACTATTTGGTGCAAACCATAGGCAGGAAGCAATGTCTACCATCAAAATCGGTTCTCGTGGCAAGTGAGACCTCGAATAGACCTGAGCGAACACCACCCCTCCCGGGACCGCCAAGCCACGAGGGTGCCCCTTGTTATGGTTCAACCAACAACCACCTCCCTACGTGCTTCACTGCAACAGAAATGTAGTTTGTTCCTTCTTGGGAATGAGTATAAGAAATGTAAAGCGTGGGTAAAAGTTTGTATGGGAATGGGAGTCCAGCTCCAGAGCGATCATTACCGTGGAGCAAATGGGCCTAATGAACAGCAGAACACAAACAGCAACAAACAAGAATGAGACAGAATTTACAGAGAAAAAATATTTTGCCTTATTTAAATGAGCAAATCACCATTATCAAATTACCGCCTTCTTTAGCTAGCGCCGAGCTGATCTAACCTCCGCCAAAATACGCACTGCTAATGTGACAAGACTGTTTCTCTGAGCACTCACATCCAGCTGAGAAATGCTAATGCAATGTTTTTGCTTAGCCCCGGTACTTGGACCCCACTTTTGAGAAGGCGCAAAAGCAACTGCTGCTTTCACAAAATCAAGTCTGATAAGATGTTGCAGGTTCCACACCATTTGCTGAAAGGGAGATAAGGACAGAGCTTGGACAACTTACATCCTGGGCAATGGTGACTCAGAAAATCCACCTGTTGGTGCAAAAAGCACAGATTCAGGTAAATTTTTTAAACTTCAATTTTAAAGTCTCATAAAAACAATCGGACGGAACAAAAAGCATTTAAAAATTTGTATTGAATCTAGCTACACCTTTGTCTTCTTTGATTTAAGGGCTAGACGCCTACAGCTCAACAGGTCAGACCATAGGTCAGCCAGTAGCACTTTGGGCTCTGAAAGTAGCGTTACTTCTACAAGCTGCTGGATCATCGTTTGTGTGATCGCGCCAAGGACCGGAGGGATGTCACCCACACTGGCAGCAACACAGACCTGCAGAGGGGTTAGCCTTCCTGCTGCCAATGGTGCAGCATACGCAGAGGTGGCTAGGATGTGCTGGGGACAACCTACGTGTCCGACACACCCCACGTAGACAATGCCTACTTACTTTTGCCTACTTACATCGTCTCTTCCCTGAGGTGGGACCAGAGGGTCTGAGTGTACAGCTCTGGAAATGAGGCTGAAGACTTGGAGACACAGTGCCTGCCTTTACTGCAAGATTTAACCAAGGAGAACCAGATCTTGGGTGGTCTGGGGCACCATGAGCTCACAGCAGCATCACTGCACCTGGATCTGCGGTTGCCCCTTCCCACCTGATAAAAAATAATAGCAATTTTCCTGAAGGTTTTAAAACTTTTTTTCCACAGGCTACAGACGTTGAGAAAAAAATTACTGAAAAAGTTCTAATCTTCAGCTGTCATGGACTAACCCTTTGTAAAACAGTTATAAATGGATCCTTACCATCAAATGCAACTTTGTCCGCAGTGCCAAGGAGAAGGCTTGATCGCATGCCTAATTTAGGTTGGAGGAAACAGTCTCTGTGCTAACCCTCTATTCTCATATTTCACACCACTTTGACAATCTTAAATGTCTTCCACTCATGCTGATACTTTTCTCCTTAGTGGCAAGCTCCATGTAAAAATTTCTGGAAAATGTCAACATCTACCTTCAGAGCATCTTCAAGTTGAAGAAAATCTGAAAAGTGTGCATTTCCCCACATAAAACCGCCCTTAAAGTACCTGCCATTACTTCTACAGCCAAAGTGAGGTTGGAAACTTTAGAGAACACCTTTGTTTAGCTCAGTAGGAAAAAAAAATCGAGGAGGATGAACTATATTGAAAATCCTCTGCCACCAGTGTGTTCAGTGACAGCTGCTGGGATCTTAGCAGAGCCTGACGTTTCATAACTTACCTATTCCCAGAGTGCCCAGCCACCCTGCTAGTGGTTTTCTAGCATAAGGGGGCTATTAAAGAGTCAATTCTGCCTTTTGGCGGTGCCAAGACTCATGTTCACGGGGCTGCCGCTTGCGACGGAGAGAGCTGTGCTCAGCCGGTGGGAAGGACGCGCCGAGGGCATGCAGGCGAGATGCCTGAGGGCAGATGAGGCAGCTGCCGCCCGGTCGCTGCCGCTCGCCGTGAGCCCTTTCCAGTCGCTCTTGTTTAACCTCCAGGCCCTTGCCCAGAAACACCGGCGCTGCTTCACACGGGGTGGATTAAATGGTTTTGCAAATAAATAAGTGATGGGTTCCTGTGTTGCAGGGTTGTGGTTGGACTCTGAGGCAGCATCCCCAGCCCTCCCGCCGTTGGGGAGGCACCCCGCAACGCCCTCGAGCCCTCGCTGCCAGCGCCCGGGACCGGTGCTCTCTCCGGGACCCACGCGTGCGGCGGCGGCAGCTCTGCGAGAGAGCGGAGGACGAGCGAGTAACAAAACCCTGCTGAGCCTTCAAACGCTCTCTCCTTGGGTCTCCCGTAGAGCTGCAAAGAATTTTGCAAATGTCAATTTTTTTTTTTTTTTAATTTTGGGGTTTTTTTGCTTTTCAGCAATTCTGCCACTAAACGCAAATCATAGTGGTGTTGCGTTGAAAGGGAGAAGTCTCTCATTCAAAATGAACAACTCATTTTCAGATAAACAAGTTAATTCGTTACTGAAAAGTCAGATAAAAGATTTGCAAGTATCTTTGGAGGGAGAAAACTGTGTAATGGTCTCGCTGCCACAGACTGGTATAAAAAATGGTTTCAAATTTCCTGTGCAAAATTGCCTAGCAGACCAAGGGGAAAAATACACACATGTGCACGGGGAGAAAATATACCTGTTCTGGAGATTTACCTCCTCTAAGGGAAATTATTGAATGTTTTAAACCCATGAAGAAAGAAGACAGGAAAAATGGCCCTATTTAATCCTCATTACTAATGATTGCATTCACCTTGCTCACCCATGAAAGACTCCATGTGTCAAAGGGTTCAACTTCCAGTACATATACTTTCCCCATCAGTAATTAATTCTCTCCCAACACTTTTTCCCTGAGTAATGTGAAAAAACCCTAAATTAATACTTTGCCCAGCTATACTTAGTTGAGAATAATCCAGTCTCAGATGTGATGAGTGGCTGTCTGATCTATAATATAGTTGCCCTATATAATATTTTATATTATTCTGCTTGCTTTCTTTCCCTGTTTCTGCTGCTTTATTAATTCCTTCTCTCTCTCCCCTCTCTCAGACTGGCTTTCCCCTTTGGTAATTCTTTGCTCAGTTTCCAGCCTTATTTTTATCCATGGATTTTTCCATGGCGCCCTTTTTTAGCCCCTTGAAGAAAATAACAAACCTAATAATGCCCAAGTCCCAGTCAGACTTTCTGACTTTGAAAGCTCATATACCTTGGCTAGCAAGCAGCACACCTTTTGCCTGTTTTCACTCATTTTTTTTAACAAGCTGACTTTCAAATAAAAATGATAGTGCTTAAATGATACAGCTTCTTTTTCTGAGAGATGGTCACATTCCTAAGCAGTTCATCCAAAGGCTTTGCAAAAGCAATTCAAGCACATCCTTTAACCTGGGAGGAACGGACTGTTATTTCCCAGAGGCAAACACACTCTGATGCTAATTTAAACAGAGCTCATGAAACTGTGTGCTCTGCTGCGAATGGCTAAGGATCATCAGGGCTTACACCACACGGGCTTTCTAGCTATGGTAATTTTAAATTACCCAAAATATATACGACTTGAGTTGAATATGTATGCCTGCCACCCCCACTCCAAATTGAAAAAGTCTTTCTTTGTAATAAATGCCTATTTTGAGCAGAGTGGAAAAGAAAAGCCCTTCCAAGCCAGGGTGTCCTCTGAAGCAAGTAAGATAAGCAGCAGGTTTTCAAACCACTCCTTTTGTTCCAAAATGCAAAATGTATTTTGTTATTTTTACAGTCACATATTTGCAATTGGCTCCAGAAAGCTTTGAACCAGTCTTGTAAGATTCTGGGAACAGAAGGGAAGGGGCGATGGGAAGTAAATTGTCCCTCTCTGCTGGCAAGGAGAGGGGTGTAATAAATTCAGATTTGGGGGCGGGGGGGGGAATGTAATAAATGAAATATTGAGAAAACAGGATGTGAAAAGAGAGGAAGTGACAGAATGAAAGGAAAAGAGAAGTCAGTTGTAGTAAAAATTAACAAGCTATTTATAAAAAAGATGCAATAAGAAAAGAGGGAGCCACTAAAGCTAGGGAAAATGAAGTGCAGTCTCTTGGTACCAAGCTGGCAGAGGAAACAGGCTGTGCTTGAGAGGTGGCAACTCACCCTTTGCTGCCCCTTGCAAGGGGAGGACCACGACAGAGGTTTGGGTATAACCAACAGCCACACCACCAGCCTTCTGCCCCGCTGCTGAGGACAGGGTGGAGTGGGGCAGCATGCGCCTGCAAATCCATCTCATGCTCGTGGAATCTGGTAAGCAAAAGCCAGCAGGATCCTCTGTGACCTGAAAAACCTGCCTGGAGTCCCACCGAAGCCAGTGTCCTATCCTGTGGGCAGGAGAGCCCAGCTCACCTTCAGTGTCGCTGGTACAGGATTTTCGCTTCTCTCCCCAGTCTTAAGAAGCCCTTAGACAACTTCACACACGTAGTCTCTTCTTTAAACTGGCTTTAAGGCTTTCTAAAAGCTAAAGAGAAGCGTTAGGCTTTCTCCCGAGTTAATGAGAAACAATTTCTGAGTTACTCATCTAGAAAAGTGCCCTTCTTCAAAGCCCCTTCCAGGTGCCATGTGCAAACAGTAGCAGATACAGGTTCCCTCTTTAGATCTCACTTGTCTGCATCCGAGGACTGCTCTTGGGAGTCGTTTCAAAGGCTGAAGTGTCAGCATCAGAAAGAAAAAAGGTGTGTGGGTGTGAAGTTACTAAATGCAAAACTGTCACTCTCCTTTCATTTACAACCCTGAATATGCATAGATGCAAAAATGTAGGGCTTACATTAAAGTTTTTGCTCTTGGAGCAGAAAATATCAAGGAAAAAGAGACTAGAAGATAAGATGAGGCGGTTAGAATTCTCTCTCAACTCACCTTTTTCATCAATAATTATTTCTGTTAATAAACCCTGCCCTACCTTGAATTAGATTGTCTTTTATCATCTCAGGGAAGGGCACTGTCAGCAGACACATTTGTGTTGTTGACTGGTCAATGACAGTAACGAACAGCAGGTGGGTTTTTTAGTCTCTTACCCAGATAAAAGCTGTGCAGAGAATTACTGACACCCAACCCAGAAGAGCAGTAGCTTAAAAAGCACCTGAGCATAAGACTGGGGATTGTGGGCTGTCTGGGGGTTCACGGTAGAGGAGGCTGCTTGGGCTCTACCTTGAGGTCCAGCAGCTCCCTGCGGTGGGAAAGGTTACCCAAACAGTTCCACAGCGACAACTGGGAGAGCCATGTTTACTGATCTACTGAACGCATGGACATAGCCGGAGTCCTGTGCTACAGGAACGAGCACACACAAAAGTGTCTTGGACACTCAATGCCTGCACCAGCCTTTCAGAACACAGAATTGCTCTTCAAGCAAATACATTCCTTATCCTAACTTGTACTAGCCTAGAAGGATGAAAACTTACCCTATCTGATGGGAAATCTTCTGCATTCTGCACCTTGGTCACCTCCAGACTGCATTTCAGCA
>NW_010533412.1:16121-24184 GCF_000687285.1 Phaethon lepturus
CTGGTGGTGGCTTGGACACGTCACCTGGTTGGGGGATGACTGCCCACCAGCTCTGCAGGACATTTGCTAATGTCAGGTGCCAGGCACCACCACCACGTTGCCATGATGCTCTGTGATAGCTGAGGCTCACTGAGCTGCTAAAACACTCACGTGCTTGGATATAAACGGGAAACAGCAGTGGGGCAGAGGCAAAGCATCAAGGACTGAAGGCGTAATGTGTCTATTAAAGACATCCCCAACATTTAAATGGGACCTACTACTTTGATAATTGCATTTACTTAACCTCCAGACACTCTGCTGAGTGTCTAAACTTCCAGGCATTTTCCAAATGAGGCAGGTGTTGAGCGTAGCAGCAAGGATGCGGAAAGGGCAAATGAAGATACCGAATTTCAGGTGGAGGATTTTTAGAGCAGACGTGCCCCCCGGCACCCAAAGCCAGTGCTAAACAAATTGCATTTGTGCACCTTGATGAATTACATTAGTGCACCTGGGTTAGCAAAGAAACACTTGCTACAACCAACAGACGGATGGTATCGTCCAAATCCCTGAAAGACAGTATGTACGTGGGGTAAATGGTTCCATTTTTTATTCTGCAACATATTGCATTATGGAAGGATTTCTTCAGATGAGATTTTTCAGTATAATGCAATAAGCTACATGTGGGGGATGAAAATTAATGAGAATGTCTTTCCTTTTACAAAGAAATATGGTACTTTGATTGATCTGCTGGGTTTAAAGGAAAAGCTAAGCATTTAAAATACACACACGTGCACACATACAAATATATGCTCCCATTTTCCAATCCTGGAAACAGAAATGCTGCAGGTTGATGCTGGCTCTCTGGTTGTAGGACCAGGGCCATAGCTAGGAATATAAAGCATACAAATTGACTCGGGAATGATTTTATCATTAAAATCCTTGCCTGTCTTACCTTTGGTTATGACTGGCGTTTAGCCTTTGCAGTAATGGTGAATATTACTAACGTGTTCCTACAGTCCTTGATTACAGACATTGCCCTAAACCTGATTTTCTGCTCTCTTTACCCATTACAATACAGGTAAGTAGAGCTCTGGCATGCCATGCAGCCAAAGGAGCGAACAACTTCCTAATGTATCAGCCTGCTGGTTACAGATTGCTTATTAAATACTGTTGTACAGTAGACAACGTAGCCAAGAACACTGATTTACTGCACTCCTGGCCTCTGGACAAACTCAGTATTTCAACGAGACTTCTCTGATTCTGACTCTTCTCGTGGGAAACCACAGCACCACGCCTGCGCTACGGCTCTCGGTTGGATCCTCAGCAACATCCAACACACCAGAGATAACAACAGCCCTAGCAACTACAGGGCAGATAATAATTATGGCTTGGCCTTAAAAACCGGCAGTTTCACAAGCAATTGCCTGAATGAAGCCTCATTTCCCAGGGGCTGAGCAGTTGTATTCTCTAGTGTCTAATAAAGCGTAGGTGTTGATGGTTCCCAACCCGAGGGTATTCCTGCTTCTCCAGTGACTTCCCGTCGGTTTGGTAAGAGTTGTGCTATACTGCAACCTTTTTTTCCTTATGGTCATGAGCAGGTCAGCTCTCTCTTCCTCACCCAGCTGCCTTGTTTCATGAAACTTGCACGAATGTAATAAATCTGAAAACTGCACTCAGTCTGCTACTCTCTGTCAGAAGTCATTAATGGATTTTGATGTTATTAGGAGTAGAGTCAGATGTATCATCAAGTGACCAAGCAGGAACACAAACACAGTATGTACACTTAAGGAAACAAGGCAACTTTCTTTCGATGTATTTCTCTCTGATAAATTTTGTAAAGAAATAATAAATTTAAATAAAATTCTTCCAAACACCTTATTTGCTTTTCAACAGTCTGCTGTTATGTTGCAGTAGCTATATTAACTTTCAGGGGAAAACAAATAGGAAATAAAGAAAACAAAAGATGAAAAGAGGATGTGAAAATTTTTAAACTGGTTGTTATCTGTGCTTAAATAAAACCACAACTTTTGAGTCACCAAGGTTTCTAAATCACCTAGAATTTCCTTCTATACCAATTATTAAATACAAGCACTCTTGAAGGCCCTACAAAATACACTTCACTGCTGTGCTGCAGTAAAAAAAAAATCCTCTGTTTGTAGCAGGATTCATTACAACTGAAATGTTGTTCTCTACAGGTAGTATCTCAAAGATTTTTCTTATGCGGTATGTTACAGGAAAATTGCCTTATTTTAGAGTAGAAAAGTCCATGAACAGGTGAGTCTAAATTTACAACCCAGCAGATGTCCTTGAGGTCCTATCACCAACCCCACTAATAAAAAAAAGCAATGGTTTCTGAAAGGCAAATATCCAGAGTGTGCTGCCAGTCAAATCTTCCTGGAATTATTATATAGAATTTGTACATTTGAAGAAATAGAGAAGCTTTAATATCCAAACCAAGCAAGCACAGTTTTAATAAGGCACAAAAATACCTGTAGGTTTTTAGCTAATATCCATCCTTTTTGCACTGACAGTGTGGAGCACTGGAGGCGGATCTCCGATCCTCCCTCATCCCTCCATGCCTGATCTCAACCAGTCTTCTTGACTGCACCAGATACACAGATGTGGGCAGAGGGCTGGACTCAGATCCTTAATTTGCTTTCATCCACTGTAATGCACACAGGCAGGAGGGAAAATTCACTACAGAATAGCCAAGATCATGGTAAAGGTTTCTTGCTCCACCCCACGGAGATAACAGCTCTACTGTGCATCGATTACTGGGCCCTAAAGAGGTATTTTCTTTTTTTCCAGGCTTAGATGATTGTACTTTGAACTGTCCACATGTTTGCATGTCAAGGTGTTTGCTAAATGGGACATCAGCAGCCCACTACGGACAAAAGGATCATAATATCATCCAGGAAAAGGTCAGCTGGAAGAGTAATAGGATTTTTGAGTGGTTGCTTCCCTAGCCTGTGTCACATGCTCACAGAGACTCATAAAAAGAAAAGGAGATCAAGGGCTAGAGGAAAGGAGCTGATGGAGGGGAGCATGCCTCAGCTCCGTCCCAAAGCTTACCAACACAGCCCTGCAAATGAACGTATCGGCGTGAAAACCTGACCTCACTGGAGTTAGCAACAGCTTTGGCACTGATGGGCCACAGCTTGGCCAAGCACTAGCATTTCATCCTTCTGCATACAGTGGTCTCAGTGATTCATGTTCAGAGTTTTAAAAAGCAGAAGACATGAAAGTATTACTACTTCTCTTATCCTTTCCCCAGGATGCAATCAAACCAAACAGGAAGAGTTCAGCTATTTTTAACCAGTTCCTCTCTCTGTCCTACAAGACCTATGTGGGCGTAAGTGCATGAGAACAGACTTGGCCCACAGACATTTGGGGCTTGCTCTGGCTCAGCACAGAGAGGACAGCCTAGCTGCAGCATTTAACCTCAGATCTTGCCCTACCTCCTTTTTCAATAATGCCTGAGCTGTTGAGATATCAGATTTTGACGCAAGCCAATTTCTGAGCTGTTTGCACGTCATGCGTGACGTAAACCTGTATACAGCTATTTAATCAGTTTGGAGAAGAGGCTGAAGATACTGAAGTTTCCTTCATCAGGAGCCTCTGTGAGAAAAGGTCAGGCCACCAGGACTCAGCACAAGCCCTTCACCGCTATGTGTGCCCATGCATTTTGGTTACACCCCACCTCACCCTCCTCTGCAGCAGTGCCTGTCTAGCAGCAGGCATGGATTACAGGAGCCTGGCTCGCACCTGTACCACGTAGCTGCAGCATCCCACGCAGCATCAACCCATGCAGCATCCCATGCAGCGTGCCACTCGAAATCAGTGGTCAAGAAGAGGCTCTGCAAGAGTGGCCAACTCTTTGCAAGGGGCAGTTCACTCATGCTTGAGAGCAGGTATGCAAATTCATGGTGGATATAAATCACATTGAGAAATGAAATGAGCTCTTTTGAGCTGAACTGCCACTTGGTACCGTGCTCTTTGTATTGTGCTTGCTGTAATACACGGTGTCACACAATACCATGTACTGATAAAGCACTTCGTAAGCGACAGAGCGACATGAATAGTGATAAATGCTGATGTGACTTGCTAGGAAAGAAAGCAAGGTGTGTAAAATAAATGTTTGGAGAGATGGGTATCAGGACTTTTTGAAATGTTCCATTCCACATTCTCCCTTTGATGGTTCCAGTTTGCTATCGGTATGTCCCATGGCAACCCTTCCTTCATCAGCAGCAAGCTCTGAAGCAGTGACCAAGGACACTGCTCTAAGCAGGGGGCCCTCCCAGAGCTGCTGGTATTAGAAAATGGCTACAGTGATTGCTGAGTGTCTGACCATCACTATTTCAGCTGCAACCCTCTGTCATTTATTACTTGACCACCAAAACAAACCGTTGGTGGGACGTGGCAGGCAAGGTTATAGCCTTGGAATGAGGTTTATGGATTCTGGATGTGGGTGTGAATGATCCCTGTGACTGTAAATCACAAAAAACATAGGTTTTCTAAGCAGAAATACAATTCTTTACCTGTAATATCCCAATTAAGAAATAACAGCCTGATCATAAGACCAGCTTTCTCATAAGAATATCTACTGAATTGGAATGGTAGCTTCTCATATGTGATGGACGTTAAGAAGCTTTCAAGGAGGTATCGGTATTATCAGGTGACCGCTGGCCTGCATGCACATAACTTTTCAGGCAGAATACTCCACTTTTAACTAGCCATAGCAAAGCATTATTCACACACAGTCCTTCAGAGATGATGTAATTAGCCTTAGGGGCACGGTTGCCTCCTCCTAAATCTTAGACACCAATGTGAGGAACAGACCAGTATCTCTGCACCAGCAGAAAGTGTTGAGGAAGGGCTGAAGGAGTCAGTAAGAACAAGTAAATCTTAAATTGAAATTAAATTCATGCTATGAAGGTAAAACATAGAGCTAGCTTTGTGGTGATTTCTGTTTGAAGAAGGAAAAGAAAAAACATCCCAACATATAAGCTGTTTTAAATCCAGGTTGAGCCTGGGCCAAAAGTTTTACATTTGGAGAGACCAGGACTTGGAGGAAAGCCCTGAGTTCCGGCACATCTCTATTTCTATTGTTTGTTTGTTGGAGGCTTCCCTGCTCCCTGCCCCAAATCTCAGCTGAAGTTTTATTCCAGGTTCCAGTATATAACTACGCAGAGCTCCACAACCCTGCTTAAAGGTTTGGGTGTTGTCCATTTCTATTCCCTCTCTACGGATTTACATGCCGTATCTTCTGTATAACTGATAGGTTCCTTATCATTATATGAAAAAACAAAATGGTTGTAGCATCAGGTTGGTAGTGATACAAAAATATTATTTCAGAAGTTTTTTTCCAAGGAAGTAAAATTTTATCAGGCTTTCAGGACCTTGAAGATTAGAAATAAATGAAATTTTCTCTAGCTTTGTGAACCCACTTCTCAGGAAGGTGGAAGGAAAATATATTTATCCATTTTTGAAGTAATCAATATAAACTCACAAAATACCCTAGTTATAAGAGTAATTTGGGCTATTTACATATCTTCTGTATTTACTGCTCTCCTACAGAAACGGAAACTTCTACTTCCAGCTTGAAGTGCTTTGATTTGGGTTTAAGAACTACATGATCTGTAAAACCTTACATGAGACACTACCAACAAAGCTTTGAAAATGCCAAAACAGCAGTCAAAGGACCAAACTCTTTATAATGTGTGTAACCTTGCTGCAGCTGAGACCGTGATGTGGGTATGTGGAAGGTACAACCTGAGTGGGTCCAAGGCACAGGAAACTTTCAATTCTAGGTTACTCAACATTTGTTTTGAGAAAGAGCAGAGATGTTCGGATTTGGCCTTTCTGTAGCAAACAGTCTCCAGAGAGATCAGTCTCATGACAACTTAATTTTACCAACATTGCTTGACTCAGGAAAAAAGTACAGATTGGATAATTGCTATATCAAAATGTAAAGGCCATAACTATCACAATTACCCACATTAACTCCAATTGTTTCATAAGAGAAGCAACTGCTGTTTAGAAGACTGTCAGAGCCAGAGGGAAACAAAACAGCTCAACAACAGAAAGGCTGGTATTAAATGAGAGGGAAAAAAAAAATCACTTTTCTTTTACTGTCATTCTTGTGACAATAAAAGGAAGGGCTGAAGTGCAGAGGGTTTGCCACTGGGTAGCAAATGAAGCTTCATCAGATGATTCACAGCCAAGCCAGGGTGACTGTACTCATCTTCTCAGTTAACAGCAGAAAAGGAGGTTGGTTTCCCTAGTACAGATATTCCCAAGCCACATGCAGATCAAGACTGCGTCCTTCTCAGCTGAAAATTTCAATATCTTCAGGGATTCACCGTGGGGGAATTACTGTGTGGCCTTTAAACATAGCACTGCCTGGGTTCTGTGATAGAGATGGTGCATAAGCATGTGCTTTTAGTGCTATCAAATCAATGCTGTTCGGGAAGATATATCAGTGCAATGGCTATTGGCTGGGGAGCAGGGAATACCCTCTTCCCTGACACTGCTGCTGGACATAATTTTGTGAAGAAAAATATTATTTATGGTTTAGTTGTAAGAACTGCAAGTTATAATAAGAGCTTGCCATTCTGGTATTGTTCCTACAAGCATAATTAAAGGAAATATAAACTGTTAGTGCAATGCTTAGAGAGTACAGGTGTTTTTTGGTATCTCACTGATTAGAAATGCAAATTTGGGAAACAATTAACTAATGTGGTAGAAATCAACAGGCTGCATAAAGTCCTTTCAGATCTTTTCTATCACAGCTGCAATAATTTCTCCAAGAAAAAGCCGAAGGAAGTCTGTGCCAAACTCTACCGCCCATGGAGCAAGCTCCCAGTCTCTCTTGTCTAGAATACACATTAGATCTTTGTTTCACACAGAGGCAGCTAAAGCATAAATTAAAGTCGAGATTTTCAAAAATAGGTGAGTGAATTTGGCTCCAGTTCCATGACACCCAAAGGCAGTAACATAAACTCAGTCATCCTTGCTGATCCGTGACACCAGGCATGCACTGCCTTCCACAGAAAGAGGTCAGAAGAAAGCACGCTGTACTAACTGGTGAACCTTATCACAACGCTCCTGGTGCCATGACAGCACCGCAGAAAAAGCCTACTGCTAACGTTTCCCCACACCTGGAGAACTAGAGATTTTCATAGGGTCTGCCAGAAAATTCTAAGTCCTAAAAGCAAATGCGCAAAAGTCTAAGGTGCTTAAAGAGAGGGGTTATTTGTCAACAACACAACACCTGGTTCTGCACTTGCTGAACTGTTGGGTAGGAAAGTGTGAGTCCAGCTACTGCATGGCTCAAAATGAAGCCCTGGGCATTCAGTTCCAGAGAAGTCTGCAAGCCAAGAGCTTAAGTCTTGCCCATGACACCAAACAAACCCTCTGGGCATCCAGGACGGGGATCTGCTGCTCTTCCTACTCCTGATAACTGTTCCAGGCCTTGGGACCTGTCTCCAGGAAAGCAGAGACTTATTTTAGTCATTATGCTTCACTGTTCTCCTAAATGCGCTGTTCATTTTTTAATCACACAGGAATGTCGTATTGCAAATCAATGGCTGTCTTGTCCAGACCCTGAAAATCTTACTCAGTTAAATCAATTCTTCCTCTGGCAGGCAGGCAGCGAAACTGCGTGCTTGAGTAAGGATTACTTAACACGAGAAGGGGTTTGCAATATCAAGCCCATTAAACTCTTAGTTCATCAGGTGAAGGCAACAGATCTGCACTTTGAACTGTGTCTATTCCACTTATTAGAAAGTCTTTGGCTTTTTGTTCTGTTTCAGATCATTCACTTATTTACTCTGAGCTTATTGTGCCTTCTGTCACTGTCAATATGGCTCAGCTGGCAGCAGATGCTCCTCTAGATCTGAGCACACTGGTGTGAAATAACGAGAATGGAATCAGAATTGATGTGAACTTTTGCCTAAAACCTGAACTGAAACCTTCATATTTATGAAACTCCACTGCTAATTTGTGTACCAGCTCCATGAGATATCCTCTTTTTAAAAATACAGCAGGTCTTCCAGTTGGCGGCCACGAGTACTGGCAGGGTG
>NW_010533412.1:24201-37080 GCF_000687285.1 Phaethon lepturus
TCCAGTTTGCTAAGCCCATTTTGAGAAAACACTGGGTTCTGGAGTTGTTGTCCGAGGAAACATGCCCTCACAAGTCTTTTGAGGTTTTCCCATTCCCAGCTAGCTCAAAGGAAGGTCCCACCAACACTCGGGTTCAAGAGGAACATTGCTATCTCGTAATAGGATTTTTTAGTATCTGAAAATGCTCTGGGGATGAGGATGAAGGGTCCGAATTGACTCCCTCCTTCGTGCATTCAGTGTCATCAGAGTAAGGAAAGGGGAAGACTGCTTTATAAAGCAGCCAGCCTCTTCTGTTGTGCTTCTGAAACTAGCTCTCTATGATTTTTAGACACCTCCTGAGGCTTTAAATAAACAGATCCGTACTTCACCAATTATCATGCCTGTTGTGCTTAGCTCCCCAGTGGATTTAATTTTAGAAGAACTGTACCACTCAATATTCAGTGCTGTTTGGGTAAAATTACTAAAATGAAAAACAATGTGATAGCACCTGTAGCACCCACAGATGTGAAATATGAAAAGTCTTATCTGTTCAATTATTTAAACCATCCAATCTGCTGGTAAAAGCTATTATATTGGCATTATATCCAAAGACTCCCTAATCCATTCTAAATTTTGGATTCCTTTGTTAATCCCAGATTGCCTAATGAAAGCAGCTCAATATGGAAATGCAAGTTTCTTGATACAATTTTTATTCAACTGACTTGTTTGCTTTCCCAGACCCATTTTAGATTTTCCATCCAGGAATTCAGCAGGCCTACCTCCAAAAATTAGCTTATATATAGAAAAGTTAGTTTCTGAAACCAAGGCTTCAAGGACTTAATGTAAGTATGACAACTTTTTTGTTTCTTTTGTCCCTGCCTAGCTTCTGTACCATGCACCATGTTTATCCTGCTTTCTAGGACTTTTACAGGTTATCTCTGGTTTCAGCACTGAGAAGTCATGCCAAGAAGATGGCATTCAGGCTCTCTGTGACTGAAGGAACACAGCTTCCTTTGGAAACTCCCTTCAGTTATGCTGCAGTTCTCAAAAGCAACCATAAAACTCAAAATCTTGGGGATTATGACTCTCTTTTCTTGCCCACTGACTGACTACCCATTGGTTTCGCTTAGTAGATTTTTTTCAAAAGATGCCTTTTGACTGACAACGCTACAAATGCAATTTGAACTTTTACAGTCAAGCTGGATTCTCAGTTTTCGCACCTCATCACTTGCAATAAAAGGTCTGCCAGGAAAAGGATGCTTCCAGTGGGTTTGCAAGGATGCAAATGGCCAGAAAGCAGTAAACATTTCTCTTGAGGCTGCCAAGTAGGAACAGAACCGAATTCACTTCCTCTTAGCACTCCTCTTCCTCGCAACTGCAGGGCTACTGAACATAAAAAGACACAAAAATGTGTTTAATAAAGTCACTCCAAATACCCCCACATGACAGATACATTGATGATGCCAGCCTGGGTTGATGGATAGTTATTTTGGGGAATTGAACTGCCCTTTACTTTTAGCACAGGAGCTGCCAAATTTTGTTTGCCCTAGCACTGCTGCAACAGCCGAAGCTCCGGGTCCTGCCCTGCAGCAACAGGCACACACAAGAACAGGCGTATGCAGGAACAGGCACACTTCCATCTCCTCGTGCAGCTTTTCCTGCAGCTCATTCTCAACCCAGTCCCGTGCTTTCACCACAACCACTTTTTTCCTTCATATCCTTAACTAACACTTTTGGGTGTTTCTCATCAGAGCACCAATGGCCTCCTGAAAACTAACCCATAAAAAAAACATCAACAGGACCCAGCAGGAGGACTGACCGGTGAGGGCACATCTTTCTCAAGCCATACTGTTGCTGGCTAACTGCAGATGCCTACGACAGAGTATAAGAAAAAGGGAATTTTACCGAATATTTCCCCAGCAGACTTCTCCAGCCTCTGGTGAGTACGATTCAGGACATTTCTAAGACAAACATGACATCATTGTATTTTGCAGCATTTTTCTTTCAAGAATTTGCCTAAATGATATTTGAACCCACAAAAATGATGGCATCCTCAGCATCCCATTGCAATGAATTCCCCAGCTGAATGATGCACTGAGTGGAAAACACTTTTTTCAGATTTAGTAATTGTGATGAATCCTTGTATTTCAGTGTCATCCCGGGTTAGCTCCTACTCAAGTCCTGAGCTTGTTTTCTAGTACCAACCAAATCCTGTTGGTTCAGGGAGTCCTTGGAGACTATCTTTGATTGCTCCAGCATCCTTGTTTATATGTTCATCTTCACATGGGCATTTACAGCTAGCAGCAGGCTGCGAGCGCCATCGGGGTGAGCCATCTCGTCGGCAGGTTACAGAGCGAGTGTAAGGAGGCAGAAGCACTGCTGAGTCACTGCGACAAGAGCTGCTCATTAGCTCAACCTGCAGCACGAGAGGGAGGGGAAGCCCTTCTGGGCAGAAGAAGGGAAGGCAGACAGCTTTCTAGAAGGAAAGGCAAGCGTAGGAAAGAAGCTGAGGTTTCATAATGGTATTTTCTTTTAATTAAGCCACATTAAAAAAAAAAGGGTTAAGTTTGCAAAGTTATCTTGCTTCTGATCTTGAAGATATTTCATAAATATCAGGGGAAAAAAAGCAACAACTCAAAAATCCACATAAATACTAACACACATATTTTTCCAGCAAACTGCAAAGAGCCCAGCTGTACAGGGAGCAGGCATACATATCATCCTACAGGCACCTATCTTACCAGTCACAACGTGTAGCACCCACACCAAATTTAGGAGAGAAAAGCGGCACATTTCTCATCGGCTTTGCTGAATCATAGCAACATAATCCATCGTTTGGTGGTCTGAATATACAATCCTAACTGAACGTGCTGAGAGCCTGGCAATGCTCTTATTCTCGCACTTTGCAACTCACGCCGTCTGCTCAAGTCCTTATCTGCTTACAACTCTCACTTGCCAAACATGCTTTGCAACGTGACGGTGAAGAGCTGTGAGTAACCTGGTGGTCCTGGCACTCGGTATTCCTTGTTTGCTGGCACGGGGCCGAAAAGCGATGCTGGAAGCAAGCGGTGTGTGATCCAGGTGCCGAACTATCGAACTCGGGTCCAGCTCCAAATGCTGCCAAGCCTTTTTTTTTGGCATTATGCTGGTTTTGTGTCACTGTGACCCCAGCAAGAAGTGCAGTGGACTGAAAAACTGGGCCTTATGAGCTATGCTGCCACTTCAGCCACATTTCTGAGCTTGCCAAGTGCCAAACTTCTGCTCTAGCCAACATCTGGAGTCTGAATTTATAAAGACTTTCTGTCTTTTCAACATAAGGACTTTGGCATTGATTAGCAAATAACTAACAAAGACAGTGGATGCACTTTTAGTCTTTTATCTACTTCACATGTATATTATTTATCTCATAGGACATTGAAACTGTTCTTGCACAAACAGCAATTTCACTGCTGATTTTTAACAGCCACTCTTTTAGGAAACCATTGCACAGGCGTCTAACTGCAGGTCTGTCAGGATCCGTGCAGTGCACAATCCTGAAGCATCACTTTCTCATGCCTGGGCTCCTCTTACCACCTTAGAAGGTGCTGAGTATCCTCAGCTCCCACCGCCCGCAGCGAGGGATGGATGCACAGCGGCACCCCTGTGGATTTCAGATGCCTGGAGGATGACTTGTAGAGAAAAGCAGCATGATAGCTCCAAGACTTTCAGCTTGCTGGGTCTCGTAATAATCCTCCCATGCAGAGACAGGCAGTCTGTCTCCTGAAATTTGGAATCACACTGACCGCAGCAAAGAGAAGCACCTGAATAGAACAGCACCCATCCCTCTACCCCACCGCTCAGCAACAGCATATATCATTAAGAAAGACCAGCACGTGTCTCATTAAGGAAGACCTGCTGCAGGAGAACACTCTGCTTCCCCAGGGACTCGACCCCCAGGGGCGTCCCACGTCACGGAGCGGGGCCAGACAGCCACAGCAAGCTCTGCGACAGGCTGCTGGTCCCTTCAGCAAATGGGAGTCAAGTCTGTGAGCAGTGGGCTCTACGGCTACACCACTAGGCACAAGTCCAGCTCAAAACTAACCCCCAAAACTCACATTCAGATTCCCCGCTAATGGGCTAAGCCTGTGAGCACAGCCTGAGCCAGGGAGTGCTCACCCGAGCAGCGTTATCAGGAGCCTGGGACGCTGCGCGGAGACCCACCAGGCTCCTCCTGTGCCAGGCGCCAGCCAGCATCCACCTCTGCGCTGCAACGCTGCTGCGAGGCTGAACCAGAGTACGGCTGTTCGCATCTGCTGAGCTCAGCTGCCAGCATAATTCAGAGCCGTGTCCGTGGCTGAAGGTGTCAGAAAACATTTATCAGTTTGGGCTGGTCCTACAATGCCTGGGAACATCCTTAGAGCGTGCCCCTGTCCCAGCACTGATCCCACACCTCGCCTGCCCCCCTGCCCCCTTCGCTGTGGGGCAGCAGGAGCAGTCAGGGCTGTCAGCGCGGCGCGGGTCGTGGGAGGGACAGAGCAGCCCTCCTCGCTGTGAGCGTGTTGCACGTTTATCCAGCACAGAGCAAGGTGTTGCAACGAAAATAAAATGTGCTTCAGCTGTATCTAAGACCCTATCACTGAAGATAATGAACTATATTAAGGTATAGTCTGCACTTGAGCATTCATGGTAAAATATGATTTATACTGACATGCAAATTTAACTAGATGAAACTTTTGATTATTTCCCCTATCTCTTGGTTTGTGCTATTTCCCTGAGGTGGAAAAATGCTCTTTGCCAGTAATTCATTATAAATGCCCCAGCCATTCCCATTAGCTACAGCAGGTCTCCACTGCACTGCTCAGTATTAAAATATGCACAAACTTCTCTCCTCTCCAACTCACAAAAACCAATTTTTGAATCACTTGGAGAATTTAATCGCGTTTTACTTCTCTTGGCTATAATCAACGTGCACGCTTCATACAATATTTACTTTCTGTGCAGGTACCAAACCTATATATGACAATCTGTTTTACACACAGAGGACAAAGTTAGCTGAATGCTCTCTTAGGGTAAATCATATATAAAATTCTGCACAGGGTATTATATCAAAGTGCTCCTTTGCACCCATGCTAGCTCTGTACCAAGTGCATCAATCAAGAACTGGCAAAATTAAGCCATGTACAGCAGCTCTATTAACTCAATATTAACTGACGTATTGGACATCCTAGAATAGCTAACAAAGCAAGCATAAACAACTCTGCCATGTAGCATACTTCCTAATACCCATCCTACAAAAGGCTGAATGCCCTGAATTTCCAATAAATGAGTTTAAAGGCTGCAGGAGGGAGGGACAGACTGGGCCCTACCACCCATGCTCAGGGCAAAGGACGACTCTTAGACAAGGGCTCTATCCAACCTGGGAGAAGCTGTAAGCTTACTCGTATATGACACTATGAAGACAAACACCTTGGCAAATCACAGGAGCCCAGATCAAGACGAGATGGGAGAAAAGCACTCTTTACGAGCTGAATTGCATGGCTCCCGAGACCGTCCAGAAGGATGCAATGAGCAGCACATATTTAATTTCACTGTTTCTGACAACGTATCCAGGCTAAACAAGCACACAATTACATGGGCTGAAATGTTCTATAGGCCAAATATGCATTTCACTGACAATCACTAATGATTTGAAAAACTCTGACATGATGGTTCACAGAAAATACATGGCTCGATGTTCTAAGGATTTTTTTTTTTTAATTTGCTATATTATGTTTCAGCCTATGTAGAATTCAAGCAGTACACCCAATTCTCTTCACCTACATACATGCCTTCCCTTTGATGAACTTCACTCAGCTGCTGCTCTGTATCACTGTGAGCCTCCTCCGTCACGTCACAATCACTCTAATGAGAAAGCAATAGCTCTAGGACTACATGTCTGACAAACAGATCCTTAAAATATTTTTCACTCTTTTGTTCAAGACAAAGGAAGAACAGAAGGAATTCATAAGGGTATGAAACCTGAAAAAATCAAGTGTGGCATGTACAGTGGTCATCTGAAACGTGCAGTCATTCATAGAAAGAAAAAGATACAATAAAAGCCATGCTGAAATACAAAAGGGCATGATTCATTATGTGGTTATGCAAGACAGCAGTGCCATAACACTGTTAGTGATCTTGCAGCAGCATGACGCTGGTGTAAGAAGGGATGAATCAAACCTTGTGTTTTCATTTTAAATGGATGCTCAAGTATCAAACAGCAAGGAGAGCTACGGCTTCAAACAGCTCTTCACAAGGTCCCTCCAAATAAAATTGTGAGGGTGGGTTCGGCCTGGGAGATGTAGTCACACAACTCCCTTCAACTTGGGTAAGAAACTGGCTACAAATAAAAAACATTTCAAATGTGGTGCTCTTCTATGAGGTAAGATGCATTTTCCAGCCGATGTGGAGAGGAGGCACACACTGCCCAGAGCGGGGCGAGCAGTCGCAGCACGGTGGGCTGTGGGGAGGACCGAGGCCGCTTCCTTCGCCTGCTGCCCAGGGCTTTTAATGCACTTTTACAACAAATGTAAATAATTATATATTTATTTTAATATAATTTTTGGTTTTGCTTAGCTGACTTGCTGCCTTGTCCCTGAGGAGCTTTTATCATTACATTAAAGTTCTTATTTTTGCTCTAACTGACAGGTGCCACAAACTATCTATAAACTCTGGCAGCCAACTACAGGTATCTGTTCTCAGCAGATTATTACACATCATTGATCCCCTCATGGAGCAAATTCAACTCATTCTTGAGTACAGTCACTGGATCAGAAGCAAACCAGACTACAGACTACCTCTGAGGTCAGATACCTGAATCCCCATCCTGGCAGGCTGCGAGGGAGGAAGAGGCAAGGTCAAAGCCAGAGCTCAACAAATTAGCAAACTGGATCCACAGATATTCTCCACCTGCCAAAAACTGTAATGGATTGTGGCTAGGACATATTTTCTACATATGCAGGACACTCAGAATCAACTAAGTTCATTCTGTTTCTGCACAGCTCAAACCTAAAAAATACACCACAAGGAACAAGACAAAAAAAAAATTACCACAGTCACTAAAAAGAAAAAGATCTGTTATTTAATACTGTGATTTAGTTCAAGATACATGGAAATAGGACACCTGGTCTGTTAGCCCTAATGTCTGTACTTTCCTGTGCGAGCATGGGAAAGCACTTAGCTGAGCCTCCATTTATCCTCCCGTAAGCCAGATGTCTTATTTACCTATTTACCAGTGAGGTAATTGCCGTGGATTTAATGGCCTCTATCAGGCGCAGCGTTTTGGAAGTGTTTCAGGCTAAAAGGCACTCTCAGGTGCGAGGCACAGACAGCAGCACGGGGTGAGGAACGGGGATGGCACGGTAGTAGGGTGTTTTTCAAACCATTTACTAAATGAAGCCATAACCTGCGGCAACGCAATCCCAAGGAAATGGTTCTGCACAGACACAAGCACAACTGAAGTGCTAGAGTCACAATAAAACTGAAAGCAAGTGATCATGACATAGACCACAATATTCTCTCTCCCTATTACATTGCATCATCAATGCTAATTTCATTTCTCGCTGGAAACGGTGCAAGTATCTGTTATAGTGATCTACAATTTAAATACATTTCTATTTTTTCCTATATTCTTGCTTCAGGAATTTGACAGTATTTTGTGGGGCTTTTGCTCCTGATCAATTCCATGTTGCCAGCTGTCTGCTCCTGACAAATCCCATCAGGAACACGTCCCCCTAAGGGCCTGGAAACCCTCAGGATGTGTAGATGGATGTCATTTACTTGAGTTGATCTGTTCCCTGGACTCCCTCTTGGCATGAACAGGTGAGGGTTCATCTGGTATAAATCAGTTGAGCTCTCTTGGGACTCATTTATACCAACCAAGAATCCAGAATATAGAGCTAATTTCCAATGTATCAGACTGTCAGATTGTATCCTTTGCGGAAAGGACCATTATCAGTAAAAGAATTGCTAGATACACTTAAAAAATGCTGCTGGAACTGCAAATCTGGCAACCTTTTTGCATAACAGGTGAAGTAGGGGCAGATGCTAGGGTGGAAACTTTCTTTGGAAAAGCTGATCTACTTTGAATGGACACCAGTCTTTGTGAAGACTATTTAAAAATATGAATCTGGGACACAAAAACACTACAAAAGTTGTTTAAAGCCTTGCCAAGCCCATGAGGTTCAAGAAGAATATAAGAGTAAATATAAGAAAATATAGATGCCTAAAAAAGAAACAAAAATGACCATTGTTACTAAGTGGAAAACAGAGGGATGTCACCAGTTAGTTTTGCAATAGCACAGATACTAAAGGATTCAAGGAAGACACAATTGATAGTAACATATGAGACCACACGAAGAGCTACCCCTAATCAATGCAAATACCAAAAATTACAACTAAATGAACTTCTGAGATCTGCCTAAGATGCCTAGATACCTATCAAACTAAAAGCCGGACTTAATCAAAATATGGGTTATGTCCTGCTACTCCTCCTTACATCGAGGGGTACTGGAAGCGATACTCCATTCTCTCAGTGGTCCCTTTGACTTCAGGGTTATGTCTTACAAGAGGAAGTTACTGCTCTGTTGTAGGTTAACAGTGGCCAAATCTGTCCCCATCCCATCTTCTGCACCTTTGCAAAAATACATCTGATTCTTCCAGAACGTACCTTGCAACGAAAGCACTGACCTACTCAAAGCGAACACCTACGCTGTGCACAGCGAGGGAATTTCGCCTGATGTGCAAACCCCTCCATCCCACCCTGAGACGCGACGCGAGGTAACGCTCCCCGCGGTAGAGCTGAGCCCGCAGAAGCCGGCACGGTGCAGTGCTCTCGCGGGGAGCAGGCAGCAGAAAGGAGTGCAGCCGAGGATGCTAATGTAAACGAAAACGCACGGTGCAGTCACCGGTACCTTTGGAGCGCAAACGTAAACGACACTGCTCAGTCACAGGACCGTGACTACACGGGATTAAGGGGACTTTGCACGATCTGGCTGTGTGGCTACAGCCCTGCAAACAGATCTGTGGATTAACTGCACTAAGCAAACAGCCACAGCAAAAAGAAAAGCAGAGTTCGATGCCGTTCACTGAAATTTCACTTTGTCCCAAAGCACAGCCAGGTCTAATTTGCTTTTGCTCCGGCAGATACAAGAGGGAAAATATGCAAAGCTCCCCCTTGTCCCAGCTGTCAGGATTGCAAAACAAATAAGAGATTTGAATAAGTTTACTTAATTGTTATCAGTATTAAAGGCACCTAAAGGGAATAATTCATAGAAGGGAATAATTTGTAGTAGACAATAAATTACATTTTCCTCTACTTTCCTCCTTGGGAAAAATCTATTAAGACTTTATAATTAAAACTCCTGAACGTAGTTCAACTAAATGTTTTTAATTGAAAAATGGTCTATTTTTAAAAATGTCCTTTTTTCTTTTTTTCATAAAAACAGTTTGCTCTCTTGAGAAATGTCACTGAAAGTTATTAACTGACACTTTTCATCAAAACTGCTAAATAAAACATTTCTTTACGCACGCAACAATTTGAAGCCATAAGATTTTGGCACCTGATTCCATTTCTATTTGAAAATCCTGGCCAAACAAAAAAATGAATTTCTCTAATCCCTTTTAATAACAGGAGTAGAGATTATATGGGAAGATATAAAACGTGTTCAGGCATGCGTGTGATTCACACAGTTGTCCCTTTCCCTCTGTACCCCACACTGATTAGCCCAATCAGTCCACAGTGACCAAGAGATAGCATCTTTTCTGTTTGGGGTTTTGATTATGTTTTTTTTATTTATTTCACACTTTGGGATCATTAGTTTCCATGAAAGGCACCACAGTTTGATTCTGTACATCCATATATATTCATAATGGCAACAGAATAATAAGCTAAAAACAGAGTATCACCACTATACCGAACTTGCTGGCAAATCCCATCTCTACAGGATATAAGCAGATTCCTTAGAAGACTAAATTATTCATTTACTAAATTCTTACCATCATTTCAGTGAGAACAAAATTAAAAATGTTTACTTACTGATGTATATAGGTATCCTTCACTGTTCATTGCCAGATACAATTTTGTTTGAACCCCCTGAATCGCCACCACTCGTAAACCCACAGGTATGAGGTTAAACAAAGCTAGGAGAGAAAGGAGATGGAGAGTAAAATTATTCCTTTAGAATATGTAGATTAGATAGAGAATTAAGCCATAATTACCAGAAACAAATAAAAAATGCCCATTCATGCACACATTAATTCCTGTGGGTGTTTTAGATCAATACTGCTGCTACTGTGGTCTTCTATAGCAATTTCCACCAACAGCTCAGAACTTATTGACAGCGGGTATCAGCCCATCTCCCCCATTCTGAAGATGGTGAATTGGGGGTATTGAGAGCTAAAATGACTTACCTGCTTCATGAGCAGAATCCAGGGTCTGCTGAGTAGAGTTGAACATACTTAATTTGCATTTGGTTTTGGTTATTTTCTGACAGTAAGTGGGGGGGAAAAAAAAAGGTAATCCAAAAACAAACAAAAAGTTTTTCAAGATGATCAAAACTTTTTTTTTTTGCAAAGTCAGTAAACATTTTTGACCAAAAGGAAGGAGCAAAATGAAATTCAGAAAATTTAAAAACATTCATTAACATCTGAAAATGTTTCCACTCAAAACTCATCTTTTTCTTTTTTCTCTTTTTGAGAGGAGAATGGGTTTGAAAAAAGAGTTAAATAACTTCAAAATGAAATGAAGTCACAGCATATTCTTTAGATCAAGCCCTAGATCTGTTCTTTCAAAATTGAGCTGCTTCAAGTGTTCTGATTGTGTTTATGCTTGTATACATGCTAATAGTGGCAGTATTTATAAGCAGAGAAACATCTCTTCAAAAAGTGAAGATTCCGGTTTGTAAAGTGGCAAATAAAAAAAAAAAAGCAAAGCTCTGCCATGGCTTATGTTCATGGATATGTTAAAATGGAACAGAAGTAATGGTGAGTTGAATACAGTACTCTGTGTTCAATACGTAGGATTAAAAATAATGGGGACTTGAGAAAATTTTCAAGAACTGTTATCGTAACCTAAAGGAACTCCTTCCAGTCTGTTGTATAAATGCAGAGATAGGATGAAGTAATGCCAATCTAGCTCTTATTTCCAATGGTTTATTACTTGGCTATAAAACTCTGGTCTGCTTCAGGCTGAACTTTCCTATTTATGGTCACTGTCTGAAGCCAATTTAAAACTGAATTATGAATTTGAAATATTTTTATTCTTTTCAAAAGTATAAACTAAGAATTACGACCCATTATAAATTCCTTTTTCAGCCTGGCAACCCCCAGATGGTCGTATTTTATTAAAAGAAAATTTGCAGCCTGCCAGCATTTAACACAGCTCCTAAATTCTGGGTGTGGGAATGTCAAGAGTGTATCAAAAAAGGAAGGAGCAAATGTACGCACGTCCTACTTCGGTAAAGGCGCGGCCAGAAGTTAACGCTGCGCATTGGCACAAATTCGGGTGAAAACAGAGTCTCTCTGTTCCAGCAGGCAGCCGGACCTCCAGCTCCCTGTGCTGTCCCGGGTTAATCTGAGCCTCCCAGCCCCGTGGCTCAGCAAAGAGGGGGTGCTGCGGGCTCTGGGGGGCCGGTGGCCAAGGGACACGCTCCGGGCTGCGCTGGTGCTCTCCGAACTACGGGTGCTCTGCTTTGAGGCTGGAGCACCTTTAAGCATTGAACTTCCTACAACGGTCACAAACAGCAGAGCAGGTGGGAATCTCCAGAGCTAACAAATAAATGCAGGAGGCTATAAAATCATACCTCTGTTTTTCTTTCCCTGCCATACACGTGAGTGTACGTGCAGACACAAACACACACACACACACGCAGCTCCTCCTCACACCCACCTGCAAGCACAAAATAACAGAAATGGGTTTTTTCACTAAAACAAAACTCTCTAGTTCTGTGCAGTTTTTGGCAAACAAAATTTAGTTTTTCATTAAGGGAAATGCTAAGGGAAATGGATTTCTCATTTGTTCTATCAAATGCTTGAATTTATTTGGGGGAGAAAATACTCCCTTGAGGAGCCCTCTTCTGCAGTTCAACCCCAAAAAGCAGCGTCTGATCTCCCTGCAGGCAGGAGAGCACAATTTAAAGCTCAGTATCCAGGCAGAACCTGGAGATCTCTTTTGAAAGGTGCTTTCTTAATGGCATATTTATGAGTATAGCAAGCATTTGGGTATTTTCAGCACAAAGGTATGAGTATGGGCTCCACCGTAAATAGTGCTACGAACCTGTGAGTAGATCAGCTGAGGGCAGGGCAAAGCCCGGGACAGTCGAGAAGATACAGCTCACAGCCACAAGCCACAGAGAAAGGTTTTAGTGAGCCATTCCTGGCTGTGCTGCGCTTGGCAAAGTGAGCGGAGACACGAGGCTGAGTGACTTCTGCCAGGGGAGGGCTGGGGCACGCACGGCGATGGGCGCTCAGCTGCTTCCCTCAGCAGCTGAACACGCTTTCCTGCTATAAATGTACGTGCTCAGTTTTGAGGCAAGACGAGGGTTGGGCACACTCAGAAGCTGTTTTAGACATCGGTGGGATTAGCAGCTGCCGTGGCAGAGACTATCGGAAGTTGGGAAAGGGCTGTGGGGGAGTAGTGCTGGCTCGAGGCGGCGCGGGAGCGGCTGCTAGTGGGGCACACAGTCAACCTGTGCCACGCCAGCACAGCCAGACCCACAGCCGGGCTGCTGCCGCCGGGATGAGGGGACATTGGCACTGCAACAAAGGAGGGGACTGTCCCCTCCAGCAGCAGCCGTCGCTCCCACCGTCCTTGCACAGCAGCAAGTCCAAGGGCGGCTCCTGCAGCGGTGAGTGGCCGGGCCCGGGGGGGCGGGGGCGCGGGGGGGG
>NW_010533412.1:37111-42651 GCF_000687285.1 Phaethon lepturus
GAGCGGCGGCTGCTGGTGGGGTCCACAAGCAGAGCCACACGGCCCCTCCTCTGCAAGCCCCCAGTGCCACGGACAACGGGTGTGAGATGCTATCGCATTTCTAGGGGTTGACCCTCATGTGGGCAGATATGACAGAAGGGGTGGCAAAAAAGCCACGGGAAAATAAACTGCGTGCTACTACGATCAGTTTGTGTTAGCATAAAACAATGCAAAGTTATCTGCATCCTAGCCTTTCCCCATTATATTTGCACTGTGTAAAATAAGGACATAATATCCATCGTAATGAAAAACTTGGCGATGCCTAAGGGAGAGATGATATTTGCAATGGCCTTTGTGCAATACAAGCTGACAGAGAGTTAGTGCTGCAAAATAAGAGGCAGCGGGCCACACGTGGATTTATGAACATATACATTACTGTGAGGTCTGTGTCATCCTTGGCGTGGTCACCCAGACCTCTGTACACTTTCTGCAGGATTCTTTTTCCTGTATTTCTTTACTTTATTGGTCCTCAAATCTTTTTGTCTTGCCAAAATTGGGGAATAAATTCTGCTTTGATTTAAAACCTTGCCTTATTTAACACACTTACTGAGGCAAAATCTGTTTTGCAGCCAGGAAATCCTTTCCATGAGGTACTTCCTCAAATTACATGGACTCTTGGCTAAAACCGAGGTCAGGTGAGTGCTATGGCTCCTCAAAGCCACGTTTCACTTCCTGCCTAAACTGTGCTCCAAAATCTCAGTTTTCTTTTATACCCCCTGCAGTGGTGGGTGCGACCTTGTGTTTGTGAACCATGCATGCAGCAGTGGGTCTGCAGAGCTTGAAATAATTGCTCCCAAGTCAGAAGCCAAAGGGGATCTTCAGGCAAGCTTCCCACCCAGCTCTAGGTAGCAAACGATGGAGAAGGTGGACTCCTGGGCCCAGGCTGCTGTCAGGAGCGCAAAACAGCAGCTGGCTATCGGGGACCGCAAGCTCTGCCCAACCCCTACCATAAATAGGGAAGAAGAATTCTGAAATTTAAACAAGGCTGAGCAACGCTGTGTCTGGAGAACAGGTGGTCTATGGCTACGGTTTGTTCTGTAAAAATGTAGCTCCAGAGTCCTAGCGCTGCGCAACTGCTTTGCTGGCCACAGCTGAACTTGAGGATGTTCCCTTATTGTTAAGGGGAGTTTTAATTATTGTCCTGAAATGCAAAGCAAATGGTCTTAGAGCAAATGTTCAGTGAAGGTGACAAAAGGGAAGAGCAATGATAGCCCTCACGGGTGCAAAGGAGCAGAGAACGGACTGGAGAAGGTGTCGCCCCTTTTTTGAAGGGGGCTACAAGACTTGTGGCTTCCCCACAGTGCACGAATATAGGCTGAGAGAGGTATCTGCAGATGTCGGAAGAAAGGATTTGAGAGGGCCAGATCTGCTTACTGTTAATGTTAGCAAGGCTTTCAGGGAAGGCCCTTATGTGGACTCTGATCCACAGCATAAATCAGTCTATCTTATTAGCTCCATCAAAAATACTGCCATTAAAATAAATTTGGGACTGCAGGACATTCAGGTCCATACTCTTACCTTACGTAAAAGAGAAATATATACAAAAGCATGTGGGTTTTTATGATAAAACCATTCTCTGTTCTGAACACTGAGATACTGCAGCCCAGCTGCAAACATTTCTGAGATAATTCCATTATATTTAAGTATTCAGCATTTCGGAAGGCTAGTATCCAGCAACGAGGAGTTCTTGCGATTTGCTTTCTAATCTATCAGGCTATGGCAAATTTAAGGATACAGTGAAAATAAAGATATCTTAGAAACAGACACATTTGTATGAACGTCAAAAGGACAGATTTCCATAAATTTTATGTTGTTTTGATTCTCAGAATCCCTATTGGAGGAATTCCAAGTGAAGTATTTGAATGAAACAATCACTTAAAAAGAAATACGCAGTTTTAGATATTTGCTCTCGTACATTAAAAGTTTATAACAATATCACACTTTGATGTAAAAAGTAAGGTTTGCCTATTTCTTCTTCATTTTTAAAGATAATTAACAGAATTACCCTGAAATCCTGAACCACCTGTACTGATCTTTTAAACCATAAATATTAGGTCATCCACTTGAAAGAAAAGCAACGTTTAAGGTCCATAAGGATCGTTCTTAGAGTAGATTTTGTGGCTGAACTAAGGAGAACTCAGTAAGATGGCAGCAGCCACTCAGGACTGGTCCTCCAGCAGCCTAACCAGTTCCCTTCTGTCACTCGGAAGTTAATGCAGGGATGCAAAAAGGATTTAAGAGGGTGCAGGAAAAGTGTGGGAGCAAGTGATCTGACAAACAAGATGGGACACTCCCTATTGCATCCAGTGCTCACTCTGCCGTATTCAAGAGCCCTGTAAAATGAAACGATCTTTCATCTGCAAATGCTTTTCATATGAGAAGGATGGCACTTAAATCAGTGCTTTTTAATAATTAAGGGGGAAAATATGCCTGTTGATTTTCTGGTTTGTTGTCTAAGTGGCCTGAAATACCTTCTCAAACTCCTCGTTCCTCCTAACTTCTTCTTTCAGAACAGAAATGTAGTTTAAGCTAAACAGTATGAGTAGGTGAAACACTTAAATATTTTATTTACACACAGCAAATCTATGCTCTAGTCATCTTTTACTGTTTTCTATTAATTCCCAAATTTGTGAAAAAAAAAAACAACCCCAAAACATCCAAAGTTTTTTCACAGAAAAGCTGAGGAAAATCTGGGTGAAAGCTGAAGCTATAATTAAGTTTAGAAGGAGTAAAAAGATCATAATAATAGGGAAATATGAACTTTAAAATTATTATGAACTCTCTTTGTGTGAAATAACATGGCTCTGTTTGAATGAGCCCCTGTTTAGGAGTGGAGATAGCGTTATTCTATTTCAGGCACCCTGAGTAGGCGAGCAAATTTTCCCAGCTGAAAAAAAAAATCTAATAACATCCAAAGGACAGCAACGAACTTCTCTAGATTACCATGGAGATAACATTTGCTTTGTTTGTCATATGTGTCATCGTTACCTCCTCTAGTTCATTATTTCTATAAGTGATTTTTATTTGCATTTCTCTCAGACCCAATAAGGCTGAAAGACTTCTGCGCTGTGAGCAGTGTTAATGCCGCTTCCACTCACTCAGTCATCTCAGGACAATTTTGAATGGACCTATATGGGAAGAACAAGACACCACAATTCACAAACACACCAGTTATTCTCATGTCACTTACTATAACTACTGTCCTCCTCTTTTGTTCCATCAATTGTTCCATCTGCTTGCAACTGCAAGTGGTATCCTTGCCTGCTGTATAGCTTTGTTACTATACCTTTAAGCTGAGGCTCTGTAAAAAAACAATAATGAGATTAATGTGGGAAATCCTGATGTGCCATTCCAAGCGAGCAGGATGCTGAAAACAAATCTCCTGGTTTCTTCTCAAGGCTGAGATATGAAAAAGACCCAAAACAAAAGCAGGGCAACCAGCTTTGCAACACTTTTCATTTAGGCTGAGATCAAATTTATGTCTCTGAAATCAATTATCAAAATTATTAAACGCCACTCTTGATTGTAATGTAGGTAGCAAAGTAAAATCTGCTTCCAAATTCCAACAGTGTGCTGCTTGGCCCCAGGAGCTCAGCCCTATCTCATTTAAGATTAGAAATGAGCTGGCAAAGAGCGTATTCTGCCTTTTAAAAAGGTGTGAGTTCTTAAATGGAGAGGAAAAAGAAGGCTACTACGATAGCACTAATAAGAGCCAGAGTGACAGTTGAGAGCCTAAATATATAGCAGCAAACATTCTGCACAGGAGCTGCTGCAGCTCTAATAACCCCCATTCCTTGCTGCTCCAAGGAGTACAGAGCATCTGAAGCGATAAACTCCTCAATGAACATATGGAAAATGGAGGGAGGAACCCTGAAACCCAGCAATGTGTGGAACTGCAAAATAAATATTACCATAAGGGTTGAGGTAATTACCTCACCAGCTAGAAGAAGAAAGATCAAAACAAGGCATAGTTTGGATAGATCTCTTTTTGTCATAACCATCCTCAGATTCACAGTTAGAAAGCAAGATATCGCATATGGTTTCAGCTCATTCTAGACCAAAAAGTAAACAGCAACAGGATCTGCTGTCAAGTCTGTCATTTAAGATACCTAGGTAATTCACCAGCAGTAATTGCAAAAAAGGTCTACTTCCACTGAATCCCAAAGACATCTGCATTGTAGTCATTTCACACAGTTATGTTTGTCAGGAGGTGATGCATCTCCGCAGCCGGCTCTGCAACAACTTACTTAATTCGGAGATAAACATACTGTGAAGATATGATGTGTCACTTCCAACAGCCAATGTCTGGATAAGGCTCCTCGTGTTTGTAATCATTAGGGACAGGATTAGGGACAAAGGCATTTTTTTGTCTTTTTTGTCTTGCTACTGTACTTCATTTTAGTAGGAGCTGAAGGCGAAAGCTAGCAATAGTTTGCGTAAGTGTATTAGTACCTATTAGCAACCTTTAATAAGGGTACTGACAGATGCACAATTGTTGCCTACCAACTTTTCCGACAAGAAATTAATCCAACCCCCACTTTGGCTTTTTAGCCGTAATACATCCCAAAGCTGTTTGCAATTTTGAGGCACCTCATCTGTGGCTGCTGAGAAAGGCAGACAGGTTAAGGGGCTAACGGCACCAACGTTTCGGCACAGCAAAGCGACAGCAACATTACCAGAGGGTTTTGCTCCTCCCACGTACAAAAAACCCACTCAGGTCATGGACTGAGTCTTCATGCCCAATCTTTTGCACCTCTGACACAGAGAGCATCGCGTCCGCAGGGCAGCTGCATGTATGAGATTCCTAGAAAGGAACGGGGCGCTGAAGCAAAACTCTGGAAGATGCCAGTGAAAGTAAAAAGCCTCATCTGCAATCGGCAAATAAAGCATGGGATTCTGCAAAGCAGGAAGACAAAACCCCGGACTTCTAGACTGCTAAGTTATTTAACATACAACTGAAGGAGGTGTATGTGCGGGAACTTCCCCTGCAGGCATCTCCCCCACAAGCCAATCACGTGTGTTTGTATATGTGTGTGTGGAACACACAGATGGACTACTGAGTTGCCAGTACATGGGTGCGCACGGGTGTGCAAGCAAGGAAGAAAGCAATGGTGTGTGTTACCCATATAAACCAGATGAAGATCAAAGGGGAAAGGGATGTCATGGGGCACCCGTGTCCGTCAGATCATACAAGCCAGGAGGGGCAATACCTGCACATTCATTTTACCAGCCTTGAGGCACCGGTCCCTGCTTCCCCACGCCTGATGCACATCCCAGTTTGCATTAAACCAACCAACCCCCCAAAGACATAACCCGTGCCAACCTGGTCGCCTTCTTCGCCTTTTCTTGGAACCAAAGAGTTTGACCCTGGAAAACACATTCAACTTGTTCTTGTCGCAGCTTCCCTTGCTCTTGCTGGGGCTGTTCACACACTTACAGGCATTGGACTTCTCCCGCTCCCTGGCTTGTCTCTTCTGGCGGATCAGGGAGCTGGCGATGGC
>NW_010533413.1:0-1048 GCF_000687285.1 Phaethon lepturus
GGGCGGCGATGCTCGTGGTGGTCCGCTTGTGCGTGCTGGTGCCCCTCTCTCACGTTCCGAGTCGTCACGGTCCCTGGGAAACGCGTCGACCTGCTCGTCGTGGCAGAGTTGCACGAATGGAGTCTGGGGGACTGAAATCCTCCGGGATGCCGGTGGAATGCTGTGACCGCGCTCAGATGCCGTGCGTCTGTGAGCGGCAGACAGCGAGAGTTGTACTTAGCGGCTCAGCTCGGTGCTTTGTCAGGGATTTATAGATAGGCTCCCCTTGGGGGCCAAATGTTTGCCACATAATAAAGCGCCTGGAAAATAACCTTGCTGGGGAAAAAAAAAAAAAAAAAAGAAAAAATTACAAAAAGCAGGTAAGCACCTTAAACAAAAGGGCGCTAATGAGATGGTGGCCCTGCTGAGGTAGTTGGGATAATGGCTGGTGATGGAGCTGGCAGGGACGAGGTTGTTGGCGTTTGCCGTTCGCTGGATATGCCGGGTTTGAAGCTGCGGTACAGACGGCCATTGAGCAAACCAAATACTCTATTTCACAGCACAAATTAGCTGATGTCCTCAGGGGGACCTGGGTGAACCCGGGCTGGCTGGCATTTTCCGGGAGGCGTGCAGCACCCTGTGGGACAAGCTCGTAGCCAAAGCTGAGACGCGTCGGTTACCCAGGCCTCAAGGGATAAGCTCGAAACAGGAGCTCTCCTCCGAGTCCTGCGGCGTCTGCGGTAAGTCACATCAAAATCGTAGGGCTGTAGTGTGTCAGTGCTGCAAGAAGAAAGCACAAGCGACCCAGCTGGTAATTGAAGTAACGTAGCAAATGTAAGTTATTGTATTTCAGAGGGAAAAACTATTTCGCTGCTCCCTGCTCGTCCTAGAAACGTCACGGACGTTGGGTTACGTTTAGCAATTGCCTCGTCTCTGCAAACCACCTTTTCACTGTGCTTGTACGGTAACATGTTCGTCCGTCCCGGTGTTTCCACCTTTCTGCTGCCATCGCGTGGCTGCTGGCGTCTAACGGCGCTCTCCCATGCGGGAGGGACCCCGCTGCCATCCC
>NW_010533414.1:0-714 GCF_000687285.1 Phaethon lepturus
AGACTCCCTGGTTCCCATCCATGAGCTGATTTGTCTACTACTTGTGCGGTTGCTGTTTGTCAAAGAACACTAACAGTAGACTATCATGACCTGAACAAAGTCACGCTGCCATTGAGTGCTGCCATACCAGACATTCTAGAACTCAAACATGAACTGGAGCCAAAGGCTGCCAAGTGGTATGCTACAGGGGTATTGACAATGCATTCTTCTCGACCCCTTTGGCAGCAGAGTGCAGGCCACAGTTTGCTTTCATGTGGAGGGATGTCCAATGCACCTGGAATCCACTGCCCCAGGGGTGGAAGCGCAGCCCTATCATTTTCATATACATCCAGAGGGCACTGGAACAGCGTGAAACCCCAGAACATCTGCAATATACTGATGACATTACTGTGTGGGGCAACTCTGTAGAGGAAGTGCTTGAGAACGGGAAAAGAATAATCTAGATTCTTCTGAAATTTGGCTTTACCGTAAAATGAAGCAAGGTCAAAGGACCTGCATAGGAAATCCAGGTTTTGGAAATAAAATGGCAAGATGGTTGTAATTACATCCCTATGGATGTGATTAGTAAAATAACAGCTATGTACCCACCAATTAACAAAAAGAAAACCAAGCTTTCTTAGGCACTGGAGGTTTCTGGAGGATGCATATTCATGGTTACAGTCAGCTTGTGAATCCTCTCTTGCGGAGTATTAAGGCACGGACTCTGGCGGGGAT
>NW_010533415.1:0-2768 GCF_000687285.1 Phaethon lepturus
AAAGAAGGCATAGTCTTGTGTTTCACTTAATATTGCAGTGGTTTTTCTTCTTGGTTTCTCAGTCTGCTTGGTTAGCAAAACCAAAAACAATTGCTCATATATCCTTGTTACTATTTATGAGTGTAATGAGTGGAACTACCACACCTTGCTCTATTTAATGTAAGAGGGTGTGGGAATTTGGTGAGAAGCTGTGGGATGGATGGGACTTTAACTGCCCCTTTTCACTAACTTTAGTGTGAAAATTTTCTAAACCCTTGGTTTAGAAATATTTCTGATCATCTCCTGCAAGTGCGGAGTCAATTAATTGAATTTAATACCTTATATAAATATTATTGACTTACTTAAGGGAAACAGAAAATTGACTTCATATTCTAGTCTTTAAACCATTGAAGTTGTGTAGGAAGGAGTGTGTTCCAGATTTTTAATCGACAGACTTATTTATTTATTTATTATTTTAATAGTAATGGGTTGTAGGGTAAAACACATTTTACAGAGAGGGACCCATGAGGCCCCATGCAATTCAGGCAGGAGCAATGGGCAGCCCTGCACTGGCTGGGCAGAACCCTGTAAATGATGTACGGTGAGAATCAGAGAAAGCCCCTCTCTCTGGCTCCTATCAGCCCTCTTTAGAAGAAAAAAATTTTTTCAACTCCAGTGTTTACTACCCTTGATATTAAATCAGTTCTCAAATTATGTTGAAAACATGCTGTCTGTATTGCTAAAACATCCACAATTCTACCTTCTTTATGCAACCAGGCAGCTGCGCAATCAAAGCAGCCTCACCACAGGCAGGAGCAGTTCATGCTGGGCAATGGGTGAGTCAGTCTCGTCCAACCAACCACCTCTTACTGGAGTGCAGGGACTGCAGCTAGACTGTGGCACCACAGGTTGGCGTCCATGCAAAACATCCCTGCTCACTGGAAAATGTTCTCACAGAGCACTGCCCTACCATGGTCATATTTTTTTCAGGATTACGTTGAAATCTCTCCAGGGATGGTATTGCAGCATCTAAGACTGACACCAGCTAAGGGATGCCTGCATCATCCTCTGTGGCCCAACCCTTTCAAAACCTCATGCACAGAGGACATGCTGCAAAGCGTAGCCCCTGTGTCAGGGCTGTGCAAGGGTCAGGCATGGGGGGTGGACACATGCCACAGTGCATGTCCCAATGAAAAGAAAAGCCAGTGTCCATCACTGATACTGGTTCTGGACAAAGCTGACCTCCAGTTTATGTGACGTACCAGTGCAAGCAGAGTTGCAAGCGTATGCTTTTCAACCGCGGTGCAAGTGCAGGGACTGTTGTGCCCATGGTCCCTCTTCAGTGTGAAAGCGGACTGAGGGTTGAAGCCAGTCAACCAGATTACACTAGCCAGAAACACATATACTCATGTAAATATATTCTTCAGTCTGATGGGTTGTTTTCCATGATGCTCTCTTAATTTTATAAATCTTCCTCTTTGGACAGTTAAGCACATAATTCTTTCTTTAGTCTTTCAAAATCATTCAGAACAGCCCTAGTTTTTCTCTCTATCTTTCCTTTTCTCCCCCTACTTCCATCCTCAGTTGTTTTTATTCACTATTCTTTTGTCATTTCAAATAAGATTAATAATGTTGGTCGGCCTGGAGTATTCTTGAAATAAATGGCTTCTCCTATTGCCCCAACTAAAGCATCACTTTGGATTTTAATCACTTGCAGAAGGTGTTTTTTGCCTCTCAGCCTCCTCTTCCATAAATATCCTTCTTACATATACAATGCATGAGATTTGTGTTGTGGGTGAAGCTGAAAGTCATTGCACTGCTTTTTCCCACTGCTCATCAATAAAATGAAAAATAAATTAAAAAAACACCCAAGAAAGACTTTTTCTGTTGCTGTGACAAATGCTCAGAAGCATCTCTATAACATCAGACTCAGTGTTAATATAAAGAAATTATATTTTTAAAAAAAGATAAAAAGGAAAATTATAACAGAATATTTTTAGACCTTTCTGGAGAAGAACCTTGTTAGAATTTTTCAGAAGAGTTAACGCAGAAAATGTTGTATGTAAAAACCCTGTATGTAAAGCACAGACTGGGTCCCTTGGACATGATCAAGCACGCAAACCTGCAAATATACATAAACTTTGCTAAAAAGGTGAATACTGGCCTGTATCAATAAAGTGAAAAGCTACTGCAACTGTTCAGTTAATTTCTGTGCCATCATAAATGTGCCCCTGGGTTATAATAATTATGGATTTGTTTAGAAAATAGTTTGCCGAACAAGGTGTGATTCAGAACTGACTTAAACATTTGGATAAGGAAGCTCCCTCCAGAAGAAGGTTGGTGCCCTGGTTACATGGGTTGTTAATGTCTCTCCTGAATTTTCACAGGAATCTCAGTAAATTAACTGAGGTAGTCAAGCTCCAGTGCTTTTCCCTGGATGTTAGGTACCTAATTCCCTTGGGTGCTTTGACAGCTAAAGTAAACAGATAAATTGTATTGTTACTAGAGGCCAGCACAGGGCAGTTTTCTCAGAGTGGGGAACAAAATGAAACTGAACCTTGGTGCTCCTTTTCTAAACATTTTTTAACATTGACTTCATCATATATCTTTAGGGACCGTTTTACTAGGAGACTAAATGACCATTATAAAGAAGCAGGATCATTCTAGTTCATGGCAGAGTTTGAAAATAGTTAAGTGGGGTTTTTTTCCTTTTCTTTTCCAAACAGGAATAAAATCAAAGCCTTAAAAATTCTGTTGGAAAAAATTAAATTAAAATAAAATAAAATAAA
>NW_010533416.1:0-17742 GCF_000687285.1 Phaethon lepturus
CCGGCAGCTCCCCTCGGGGGGCCCGTGCAGGCAGCCTGCAGCCCAGCCCTGGGCATCTTCACGGTCATCCCCCTGAAACGGGTCTGCTGCCCGGAAGGTAAAGCGAGCAGATGCTTTGGGGAGCAGTCTGGGCAGAAATAAACTTTTGACGAGCCCCGAGTCAGTCTGCTCCGTGTTTTTCCCTGTACTGAGATAAGGGAAGGATGAGGAAAGAGCCTTGTCCAAAGTTAATACACCAAATCCAGGCAGCCTGTGGAGCTGTGCAGTGATGGGTTTTCAGCTGGTCCTGTTTTGACTATGGAGACACAATGTTACCAAAAAATTGTCAAAATAACAGCTTTCCGCTCTGCAGAACTACTTCAGGATTGAAGGTGGTCGCTCTACGCTTGAGACCCATTATGGAGAAATTTCCTCTGTGCAGTATAATTAATTTTGCTTTTTGAATTGAGTTTGTACTTAAGATAATTTTTTTTGTCATGCAAATGACAGGCATATTGCTGCATTATTTCTGTCTTGTTTTGTCGTAGGAGGATTTCCTTCTCAAATTGCTCATGAGTTAGTAATGAGTTGTTACAGAAGAAAAACTTCAGTACACAGTTCTGATAATTTACAAAAATATTCATGTGTTAAATTTTGAGGAACAGAAAAACTCATTTTTTTCAATACGTATGTAGAAAACAGGTAGATATTAAGTCTCTTGCATTAACTTTAATTTATTCACTCTTAACCTGCTCTAATTTTTTCTTTTCAGTAAGTTCCAGTACACCGCAGTTTGTTGAAAATAATGAAATGTAAACTCCCAGAGAACTTCTTTTTAATTAAAAAAAAAAAAAAGCCCCTTACTGCTTTTGAGCCTTAGACTTTCTATTGTCTAGAGGAAAATTAATTCCATAATTGCAAAGTATGACTGTCAGTATGTATTTGGATCATAGCAGTTATATATGGAAAGAGACATTTCTGATGAGTAAACTGTTACTATTGCTCTCACTCACAGGAACTCTGAAAATGGACTCATGAGAATCATAAGAGATGCAGAGTCATGGAAAATCTAAACAAGAATCTCACGTCGCAAACTGACATGCTCAGGCATGAACTCTAGGCCAAGGTAAAGAAGTTGAGAAGAGAGTTTAGCAGCTGAGAACCTGCTTGTGTGCTGCACCCCCAGTGATACAAAATTGCTACCTGGCCCCTCTAGTGGTCTACTTAAAACAAAAATTACTTAGAAAAATACATTCTCAGACCTTTGTCTTAGATCCATCAAAGGCAATTATGTATCCATCACCAATTACTAACTTCTATGATAAGATATATGCTGTGAAAGTTTAATAGGTCTAACTGCAGAGTTTTAAAACCAACATGTGGTTGCTGATGTTTTAACATGCACAGTATTCTTGGCAGCTGAATTGCTTACTACTTGAGAAGGAGGGAAAAAAAAAAGAGTCAGAGGGAGAGAGGGGTTGTGTTTAAGAGGGGTGCCAGAGCTCCCTTTGGCACTGGGTACAATAAGAGGTATGGGTTGGGTATATAGGCTAAGGTGGGAGAAGTGAGATGTAGCACCAGATGAGCAGCTGTGGAAGCAGCAGTGGGTGCGAAGGGACACTGGGTGCTGGTTTAGTCTGAGGAAATGATGTGTATTTAGACTGGAGAAGACCCTTTCATGGGAGATATTGGCAGTGATTTGGATACAGTAATTACCCTTCTGTAATATGGAAATGAGAATGTTCAGAATTAACATGTTAATCTTAAACTGTTACACAATGTGAGGAACATATATAACATAAAAACATATTTGTTAATGTTAATCTTCTCCATAAGATCAATACACAGTATTGGTATGCATTTAATAAGCTAATTCTTTGTTCAGTGAAATAAACAACCAAATCTCCTCTAATAGTGAAATATAAACCTTAACTGGTTACCGTGTTGTGAGTTAATCAGAACAAAACTATGACACTGCATTTCCTTCCCTGGCTGTAGCAGCTGAAAGAAGCTTGCTGATGATCAGAGAAGATTAATTATTGCAGCCATTACACACACATATCATAATATGCTCCAAGATGATTTTATATCTATCTCTATATGCACAGGTGATCTACTACAACTGGCAGGAATGAGTTAACAAATTGACTACTAAATTTAAGTACAAGTGCCTGTTCTTGAGTGTTGTTGTTATATAATTTTTTCACAGGACCAAAAAGACCTGTCTGATTATTTACAATTTTGTATGAATTATACATGATCAAATATATATATATATCTTCCTATTTAATATGAATATTATTAAGAATTACACATTCCCATTAATTTCCTTCCATTTGCCTTCAGACTTGAAAATTCAGTATTTCACACAAGGTAGAGGTGAAGGTGCCAGTGCTTTGTGATATAAAGCCAATAATTTTGTCAGAGGAGATGGATAAAAACAAATCATATCAATGTAGCCAACAGTACTTTCCATCACGGAATAGGAAGTCATTTTGAAGACACAATTTAAAGTATCTTCAAAACAATTTTTTGAATGTGTTTGAAGACACATTTAAACCTATATGACTTCTTGTAATGCAAAAAATATGATGGGTCAAAGACCTAGTAGTTCTTCTCTTCTTTCTCCTCTTCCCAGCTGCCTTTTCCTAGCTCAGTTATGCTGGAAATTTATATTTTTCTGTCTGTTTTGGATGATATTTGAAAGTTCAGCTCAAAAGCTATGAGTGAGGAAGAGACAAATTCCCACACAGATCAGAGTATGATACCTCATACCTCAGAGTATGAGGTTTTATGTCCATTGAAAGCCAGAGTCACCCAGTTGCTGAGCCGTCAGGGAATCGGTGGACACCAGCGCTCTCACCAGTGGAGGTAGCAGTGTGCCTGGCGTCCATTTCCCAAGCTGCTGCTGGCTTAGGTGTCATCTCGTCCCTGGGGCACCTTGGAATTTCCCACCCTTCACTGACCTCAGGCTGCCTTGGGGCTTAGGCGTGTTCTGCAGAGGCATGGGCAGGAGCCATGACCATTTGACATTCAAGAATGGCCAGAAGGGGTTGCACTAGATGTGATCCTATGGACTTTTGGCATCAGCAGCCGAGGCTAAAATACAAAAGCAGGACTGGGAGTGGGACCCTTCTCTCACCATGCTGTAAGGTTGTGTGCTTTCCAGGTTTGCTTTCACTGTGGCACAGAGCCCCAGCTGTGACAAGAGGGACAGAGAGGGGCCACAGGTAGACCACAGCTGTGTGGCTCAGGTAAATGACAGGTAAGATGTGCACGTTGGAAACCATTCCAGCAGAGGAAGGCATTGAATGAGTCTCCCATGTTCTGAGTCCTCTAGTTGCTGAACTGCTCTATCAGTATCATTGCTTTGTTCTTTGGCTCTGTCTTATCTGTAAAAAGAGTAAGCAATTTCCCTGGACCCAAATCAAGGAAGGTGCTGATGATGTTTAACCTGAGGATAGAAGTTGGTAGAAGAGCTTCAGATCTTCAGTATTTCCCATTGCCTAATTCAGGTGCAGCTCTGCTCAGGGTTGCAGATTCACAGGAGGCAACCAACTGTTTGCCTAGTGGGTAGTGTAGGTAGGTGCTCCAGCTGGTTGGAGAAATCCCTTCTCAGAGCTGGCTGTGCCCCAGTCCTTTTATGGGTCTGATCTCAAGTAACCTGCCAAAGGTCACATAAGGAAGCAGGTAGCTCACTAAATCATGTCTCTTTAATCAGCTTTGCACCTGAAAATCACGTCCAGCTGCTGCTTTTACAAAAAGCTGAATCCTTCACAAAGGTAGCATTACACCCCCATTATTGCATACTGAAAATAAATTGCTCTTTGCATACTGAAATTAATGGTCAGCTTGCTAAGGTTATAATTTCATTACTCTTCTCTGAGTGGGATATCATTTGCTTAATGTCCCATACCATAAACCTTTTCTATTAGCGCTTCAGGTAAATATCTTTTTGGTAAAAAGAAGTGAACAAAGAATCACTGTGTTTCATGCAAAACAGTTTTAAAATTATTAAAACAATTATTAAAATATGGACACCATATAAAGTTCTGGACACCGGAGGCCACCATGATAGTTGAAGCTTTGTCTTCCTGTACACCATGTGGTATCTTCACCCTGGACAGCCCTCGATCTAAGAGACAAGGGGCTATGGATATCTTTCAGCTGATTTCTATATAATAGAGACACAGTGTGCAAACTCTTTCTCTGTCTTGTCAGGTTACCTTTCCTGAAAAGTACTTAAGTGCCTCTGCTTAGCTTGTTTAGACTTATCCTAAGATGAATCAGGACCTCACAGCAAAGGATGATATTCAGACGTGAGACCACACATTTCCCACGCAGCTGCAGTCTCCATTGATTCAAGTTCAATTCTAGAGTTCTTTGTTTTTCCTGTGGAATGTCAAGAAAATACTGATACACAACCATTTCCGCCTAAAACTCACAGAAAAAGATTTGTTCTTCCATAAAACTGCCAGTAGTTAACTCAAAGAAGGATGCACTCCCTGCTGTAAATATCGAAAACTGCTCTCTAGTGATCATTTGCTGCTATTTCATTGTGCTGAATGGCTCAGCAGTGCTAGTTTCCTCCATGGACCTGCCACCTGAAAGTTTGGCTTTTTGAATTGGCAGTGAAATAGAATGCCAAATATCTTCTTACAGATGAATGGTTTTCCTCCTGATTTCAGTCCAAAAACAGGACAACCAGCCTCCTTCAATCATTTCAAAATTTCTCTTGAGACCAAACATGGAAAATACAAATTTGAAAAGCAGGCTCTTACCTGGAAATTACGATCATGAATGTTATAACATTAGTCCCAATATGACCCTAGTGATGTGCTACCCAGAGAATTCTGTAAGAACGTTTACAGCCAGCGATACAGTCTATCCACAAAATATCCTCCAATGGAGGAACAAAATCAGCAGACGGACAGGCGCAAAAGAAAAAAGAAAGTCCCGTACATCTTAATTTTATAATACAGTAGTTGCCATACATGCTTCTCACTCATTTCATTACTCTGTCCTGTACACTTTGATCTTATATGATTGTCCCTAGATTATAAAGCCGGAGGGACCATTAGATCATCTGGTCTGACCTCACGTGTGTCACAGGCCATTAAATTGCATTCATTATCCTTGTATTGATCTTAAAGACTTCTGCTTGGCTAAAGCTTGTGTTCCAGAGAAGCATGTACTATTGATCTGAAAAGAACAAAAGACTCTGAATCCATTCTTTCCACTACTATTTGTTTAAATATTATCCCATTGTGCCTATTAATTTTTTTTTTCCTTACTTCTAATAAGATTTTGTCTGGCTTCAGTTTCAAGCCATTGGTTCCTGTTATGCTTTTCTACCCTAAACTGCAGGGCTTTTCAAGTTTTGCTTTTTCCCGTGGTGGTATTTGAACCATAAGCAAGTCACCTCTTGCTCATTTTAACAGACTCAGAATAAGAGCCTTCATTTCTCACAAAAAGCCATCTTCTGATGCTCTCAAATGACTTCTTTTTTTTTTAAGAGCTTCTCCAATTTTCTTGCATGGATTTTTAAAATATGGATACCCAAGCTTTTTATTTTCTTACTCTACCAGTCTCACTAATGTTTTATGCAGGTGCAAAATCATTACCCACCGCTGATCTGCAGTCCCTTAGAAAACTGTGTGCAGAAAGATTCTCCTTCAGCAGAAGTAAATTTGAAGCTTCATATGGAGATTTGTACTGTATTATAATATGTATTATATTATATATTATTATTACATTAATAATACAGATTAATATATGTATTCTATTTTGGTGGTCTTAATTTTTCACAAAGCAATTTATCAGATAAAGTGCATGTATCAATCAAAGTATGTATTTTGATTTTTTCACCGGGCCATCCTTCTGTGAAGCTCTTGGTTTTGATAAATTCAGCATTTCAGTCAGGATATAAAAATGTACTGCAGAAGTTTCCAGACTGCTCTGCTCCTTGTTCTTGATACAGAGACTGCAGTAGTCCTCCTTATACCTGCACTGCAACGAGAGCTCAGCAGTAAATGATTGTCTGCTATGGTCTCTAGATCTTTTGAAGTCATTGCTATGTAACACAAAGATATTCAAAGGGATCTGCCTTCCCTCTTCCTAAATGAATAACTTGATGTGTACGGATATTTTTCATTTGCAAAGGGGTCTTCTTGTCAAGCAGTCCATATCCCCTATATGACAACCCTTCTCTTCAAATTTTATCCATTTTTAATTTTTTGTCTTTGTTTAAAGTTTGTACCCACTGAGAAGATAGCAGGCACAGCTATCAGCAGAGATATTTACAGACGTAGACATTTACAGAATGTCTTCAAAGCTTGGTGCTTTGGCAAGTTACCATGCATCAGCAAAACTGTCACTGGACTCACTGCCCATCAACCTAAGATAGAAAGGGGAGCAGTTCCCACTGGTCCCTCATATTATGTATGCACTATGATTAAACAAAACTGGCCTGTCTGGTGCCAGCTCCTAAAGGCAGGGCTACCAAAACAGATAAAGAAAATCACTTCTTAATAAGCAAAAATGGGGAAAACCAGCCCCCGAGTCTAGGTTTCTGAAAGTGTCTATCATGTGTGATAGAGCCTGGTGCAGCAGCCTTCAGAGCAGCTGAACTTTGGTGGGAAATCTTGAACTCAAAACTGTACATCGCACAGATACTCTGGTGACTACTTGTCACATTATCTGAAGGCTTTTGTTTCAGAAGCGTGTTGTTTGGATGTTGAACCCAAGCTGGTGCCATCTGACCCTGAACCCAAGCTAATAAACCCTTTTGGAGCACAGAAGAACTTGTCCCTGCGGTCATGTTTACAACCTCCTTCCTTCCATCATGAGTGGCGTAGTAGTCAGAGCTACTGTTGCTTATGTCACTTTTCTTTCTTCCTTGCCCCAACTCTTCCTTTTTCCCCAAAGGCTACTAGCCAGTTTGCTCAGAGCTGCCCTATGTCTATCATCTTTTATGCAGTGTTATCTCTGCTGCTTTTCAATATTTTCATTTTTGGAATTCTGAGCAAAGACAGCTCCATGGTTCTTCAGGGGACTAATTGCAATCTGGCAGAGCAGCAGTGTTTACTAGCTGGACTGCTTCCACCCAAGAGCATTGCTTCCAGACTGTAGTGTGGAGCAATACAGGTGCACTCGTGCAGTGCTGTCCCTGGGGTAATAAACTAGCACTAAGCCAGTTCTGCACAGAGCCATATGATGTGTTTCCACCTGCGGCGAGGTTATTCTGTAATCCAGATAAATTGCCAGTAAGTAACAGAGCAGAGCCAACTATGTATCTGAAGTCCTGTACAAATGCATTTTTAAAAATATGACACTAAAAGAAAGCAACACTTGAACATTGCATTTGATGGATGGTAGGGGCTTATTTGACCTGCAAAGGAATGAAGACATTTAACACCTTCCAAGAGCAGACCCTGAATCTCTTGGTATTTGTAAGTATTTAGTATTATACTTACAATGCACTTCAAGGAAAATAGAAGCCAGCTGATACTTAATGGTTGGCACATGAAGGCTGTGATTTAATGAAATTTCCCCCTTGACATGAAAGGAGGCTCTTGGAAGTGGAATAAACTGAAATACCTATGTGTGATGATCCTGTCAGGGCTAGAGAACAGGATAACATTGTTATTCTGTAAGTTTTGTGGGATATATTATTTTACAAAGCGTGTCTTAAAGATTTCTCTAAATACGTTTCCGTTTCTCTGATGTTTGTAAGCCAAGAGTAATATTTTTCTCTTTCTCTGATGTATGAATGTGGATGATTTGGCAGGGGTCAACCAATGCCATAAAAATAACAGTAGAATCCTAGCCTATTAGGGTTTAAAATGCCAATACAGAATAGAACTGCAAGTCTTTTTTAAGTAAAAACTGAGTACCATTTGATGCTCAAGATGAGCCCTACAAGCCTCTCAAATCAGCTGGGGAACTGCTAAGGATTTGGTCCTTTTTAAGACCTGACTTACTACAACAGCTTGTCAATTGCTGTGCAAGGGATTAAATATAAATCCAGTTTTTACAAGCCCAGAAAGGCTGCCTACCCTCTAGACAGTTGCACTTTGTGTTTCCCTTTTTAGTTTTCTTGCTTCAGTACACTATAGGGAAAGTCAGGGGAAAATATCCTCTCTCATCAACCAATCAAATTTCCAAGGGAAGTCTTTTTAAAAATTTTTTAACTTAACAACCAGGTGCTTAAGCCTGGTATAATTCATACGAAACAAATGGGGAATAAGACTTTCTGCTAGAGCCTTTGGAGTGTATTTTGAGCTGTGCTTTACTAGAAAGATTCTCAAACTTACTCACATTCTTTTAGAAAAATATAAACAAAATTTCTCTTGGAAGAAGAGAAAACATTACCTAAAATATAACTGGCATATGCCCTGTGGGGGAGATGATAGAAAGAAATCAGCAGAAGGACAGAGAAGGAAGTCACTTAGATTGAGTCTGGTCAGGCCTATTGGCTGCAATTAACTTGGGTAAACACACTTGATATCCCTTTTATTAAAGACTCCCATGTACAGACATTCTGTCAGTTACAGGAAGGATACCAGATGCAGGGAGGTTGCCTTGAGCAAAACCATACAACATCCACGTCGCCCAGTAATTATAGTTAGTGCTGGTGAGGATGGGGGAACATTAAGAATGGCCATGCTAGATCTAAGTCAGAAGTCTGCCCTGAGTAGCCCTGTGTCACACAACAGGGAGTAGCAAACACTGAAGGAAAGTGTATAAAATCAGAATATATTGAAAATGTTCCTTTCCCTGGTCATTTTTCCCAGGTCCAGCACTTTTAGGAAACTTCCTGAGAAAGCAGTTGCATCTAGATTGTCATGTTGAGCAGCTGCCACTGAATGTAGCCTGTGCAAAGTCCCTTTTGAACTCACTTGCGCTTCTGGCCACCTCAGTCTTCTGGAGTGACAAGTTCCACAATGTAATTACACAGCGTGGAAACTACTTTGCTTTGAAATATGCTGCCTGACTGAGTACAAAGGGTTGTTTTTTTTACATTAAGCTGGCTGTTAAAACAGTAAAAATGAACAAATGAAAGGTCTGCTGTGGTATCCCACTATAGGATTTATCTCCAAGTATGTTAATGCTACCAGTTGATTTGCAGGTGTAAATCACATATTTATGTGTCAATGCTGTTCTTATTCCCCAAAGCCCTCTAGAGTGTATGAATGAGTTGCTGTGTTTGAGCTGCAGTGTATGCAGATGCTTCTGGTTCCTTTGGGAATTCAGTTATGGCATGAAATTAATCTCTTTCAGCTACTCTGGTTGAACAGGTGGAAAGTGAAAAGAATTATCAAAGCTCTGTGGCCTCTAGTAATTGTGTGAAACCTCTGAATATGCCTGCACTGCAGCTTGCTAACATAGTTTGCAGTTGTCTGAAATGACACAGTGCTTAAAATAGATAACAGCACTGTTTTCCTCTTGAATGGCTGGAGAGCTGCAAAAAACAGGTAGTCAGTCACACACCTTTAAAAAACCACTAATTTTCAATGCAAGCATTGAATGAGTTGCGTGTTCAGCATATCCAGTGTCCTCCTGACATGTCCTGGGTAGCTGGGAATGCAAATAATTAGGTTCAGAGCAGTGACTGTCTTTTTACACAGAATAAGAAGAACTGATTTTACTGGTACTACCTATACTATCAAGAAAGAATGCAGCATCTAACCTAGAGAATTGGCACCAAACCTTAAATGGAAGCTACTGCTACTTTTTTTGGCTGAATACCAAGGATGACTAAATATAAGCTCAGGGCTTACTTTGATCGCTTGGTGAAAATTGTTAATAACCTAGCGTTTTTACTTAACCCTTCTCACTCACTAAGGAATCAGAATAATTTCCAGAAAAGTCAGTGATTGCTTTTGCTCTTTTTTCAGTTAGTGTTTTTTTTTTCCTTTTTAAAAATGTTCAGCACAAATGAGAAACTTAAAAGATACTCAGGAGGGTTGTTAAGGAACCACCTGTTCTTGCTCAACAAATACGTAAGAAAGTAGTAATAAAAACATGTTAGCAGATATGTTCTGGCCTTGCTTACAATGGGCTTTGTTCCAGATTAGGCTTGATGTTCCTTTCGTTGCAGCCTCAACAAAAAATAATAACAACTAGAGCCGGTAAAGGACCTGGATGCTTGCGAAACTAACCTGAGTGGACTTGGGGGGCCACAGTTAGAGGCTTACATTCCTGCCTGAGATGTCTTGGAATAACGATCAGACAAACCTGCCCCTGAGACCTAACCTCCTTGGCTTTCAGGAAAAGATGATTAACAGCCACTAAGACAGCTCGGTATCCAAAATCCAGGAGATGTTTTCAGTCTTGCATTGCTAACCAGGTGGGGACCATGGGAAGATGTCTGAAGCCCTGGTTGCAGGTGCAGAGGAGAGGCAGGATTTCAGATCATCCTGTGGTCAGCTGGGTTAGGTTTGTCCCAGGCTCAGCATATTGTGTGCTGAATACCTAATTCTGCCCTTTCTGCAGCAGGACCTTGGCTTCAGGAATTCCACACAGGGGCTGGCAATGCCCAAATTCAACATGAAATTGAGATCCATCTGGGGTTCAGGCATAGGCACTAAGTGTTCCCAATTATGTTGCCTCTGGGCACTCCTATGTGCTTTGGAGGAGTCACACAGAAAGGTATCTAGCAAATTTAGGTTCCTAGAGCACTGGCAGGATATACTGAGTGATTTAAAAGAGGAAGTTGCATCCCACTGCCATGTCCAGCAGGGCATCCTGGTTGCACTTAGTCCAAGAACAGCTGGTATTCCCAAGCATTCAACTCATACAAAAACACGGCTGTTTGTGCAAATCACAGAACAAATGGGCCTGCTGCCACTGGCTGGCGACTGGTGACACTGATTCAGGGTCAGAATCTTGTTATGATCGCTAGAGATTAGCATGAAGTATTTACAGGCACAAAATGTCCTTGCTTTGCTCAAAACTTGTTGATAACTGATCTAGCTGAGGATGGGGAAACACACCTTTTCTTGTAAAAAGGCTTGTATTATCAGTCTTGCAAACATGTAGATGGATTGGTTAAAGCTTCCGCAGACCTCTGGAAACTGGAAAGCATGCTAAGGACAAATTATTCAGCAAATACATATGCGCATACAGTGAACTTAGCCATATCAATCATAGACGTGCCTAATTGAAGTTCTCAGGGTTTTGCTTTTCTTATGCTGTCTGTGTAGATCTAGTGTGATATGGAGTAAGGTTTGATTCATGAGGATGCTGGTATTTAAAATGACAGGTTGTCAGTCAGTATCGATTCTGGAAATCAACTGTTACTGGAACGAATCTGACAGAATAAAAGGTCTAAGTGTATACCTGTCACTACTCATTTGTCCCTCTTGACCATATTTATAGGTGTGACACTGGCATCTGAAATGAAAAAGCATGTTAATAGTTCAGAGGTGAAAACAGCAGTTGATGTATAAGACATAGTAAAAAAAAAGCAATGAACAGCCTTCTGTTTGCCAAGTAATTTCAATGAAAGTACATTGATATTCTATCTGTTCACTGAACAAGGTAACTGAAACTGAAGTGCAAAAGGCCCTTTTAAATCAGAGGGAAGGACAGAAGGACAAGCTTCAGCTACCGTATTTACGTCCTTTTAAGACTTCTGAAACAGCTTGTGACTATTCTATTCATACAGAAAGATCCATGACTTGTACTATGTGTGTCACGTAGGCAGAGGATAAATTCAGCATGCTGTGCACAAGAACTATGAGGACTTAAGTGGTCACTTATATCTGGCTGATATATTTTGCTCATGCACTCTGATTTATACTGTCTCCAGATTTGAGTCTAGAGATGAGGTTGGGTTTTTTGCCCCTTACTGCAACATGGGGTCTTGTTCTTCTGCTGATTTTTCCAGACACTTCCCGCTTCAAGAATCCCTTGCCCTCTTGGGGCTTCCAATGTTCTGTACTCTACTTATAGCATGCCCGCAACATACCTTTTCAGATTTTTAATAATGGAAATACTTACTTTTTTGTAAGTGGATGAGATACTCTGTCATTTCAGAGTAGACACTCTTGGTTTTTGTTCTGTGAGACTCTGAAAGACACAAGGGTTTGATACATTGCACAGGACAAGTGTTTGAGAACTTTTCATGTCATTCATGTCTTTTCACCCGATGTGTTATTATCGAGACCAATAATCTTGACACACTTGTTTTAAGTAGAGACATTCCCTTTTCTTATGGAAGTACAATATGTGCTTCTGCAGGATATTTAAAGTACTTATTTCTCAGAAAGGAGTGTGCTGTGTAATTGTGTTTTGCAGGAAACTGCCTTTTATGAGCAACTGGACTTCTCTGTTCAATATGTTTTTTGATATAACTAGTCTTGGGCCCAGATTCAGACATCTGATTTTGATCAACTGGGTATCAGTAGCATAATTAAGTAAAAGGATGTGATTATCTTGGTTCTGCCTGGACTTTAGTCTTTAAATATACTTGTAATTTCTTGTCAGCTTGACAAGGAAGTGACAGGAAAAGAAAACAGAGGTGGGAAAAAAGTTAGATTATGTATTGAATGTTTGGTGTGACTGCGCTCAAGGTGTAGTAATTGTCCTTGCTGTTCATTCCAGTCTCTCTGCCCCTTGCCTTTCTGGAGGTCATTGCCAGCTGAGCTCTTTGCCTGACTGCTCTTTAAATCTCTGGAATGATTTGGCTTGACAAAACACACACATTCTCAAATCCAGGTTATAGTAATTTCATATTTTCTTTAGCAGATGTGCTAGTTTAGGAGTTCCTGCCCCTGGGTACAAAAGGATTACTTCTGACCCAGAGCAGTTGCCTGGCCAAGCTCCCACTGCAGCTCCGCAAGTGCTTGGCACTGTGGAGAGGGACCAAATATCTGAAAGTGGGAAGAAAAGAGAAACAGGACCTTCCTGGGACAGGACTGCCTCTTTCAAAAGACCACATGGAGCCCAAGGACAGGGTTGGCATCTGATGGGTGTTATTTCTGCCTGTCAAGGGGCTGCTGATCTTTCCGTAGCCCTCCCTCTCCTTCCCATCTCTGTTCTGCAGTTCACCAGCACCCTTTTAATGTGATGGTAAATTTTTTTCTGTGGGTGCCATGTATGCCAGACCATAAGATACACCAGACTTTAAAAAATGTCTATTTGTGGCATGTTTTTAATTTGGATCCATTTTTAATCTGGATCATTTTACTGTTGTGGTTTAGAGCATGACATGCTAAAGAGTTGCCTCAGTGTAACATTGGAGAAGAATGAAGAAAATAATTTCTGGAGTCCAGAAAGAAGACAAAGGGAGAGGAAATGTCTTCTAAATTGTCTTTGCAGCAGAAGAAAAACACAGTAGTGCTCAAACTATCTTCTAGATCAAAAATGTTAGGATTTTGTTTCAGCAAGACCTGGCTTAGGGGGCCTTCTCCCTTCAGTTGACACAGCTGAGCAAGCTGCAGACTCCTGTGGGGCATGGGGCTGAGGGACCAGTTGGCTCTGGAAGATGTAATTTGCCTAACCACTTCAGAGACAGAGCCACCATATGCAAGCCCAACTTTTCTCCATAGCAGACTATATCTATAATGTGTCTTCACTAGTCTGACGTAGCTGATACTGGTATACGCAAAACTTTTATAAACCTGAAGGAGATTTGGACTTTTCACACAGCTTCTTGTACTTCTCAGACAAGCACAGAGCTGCCTAAAAGGATCTTCAGGTATTGCTGTGTTAGACAAGAGTCCTGAGGTAGCAAGAGAAGGTAAGGCTGTGCTGTAACACAGTGCTCTTTCCTGCCTGATGGGCCAAAGACAAGGCTGAGTGTGTAGGAAGAAGAGCAGCAGAGCGCTCGTATTACAAGTCTTTTAAAGACAATTCCTATCAAGAAAAAAATGTTTCCCCACATCTTAGCTATTGTAAAATGCAGACTTGGCAAATGTATTTTTTGTCTTGGCACTAGTATGTCAAAGTTATGGGTTTGATTCAGCAACATCTTGACAATATTTGTTGGCCTGGGGGCTTTGTTACTATTTTTGTTTTGGAGATCAAATTAGATGAACAGAATAGTGCTTTCTGGTGTTGGAATATATGAAAGATTCATTCACTCTTATTCATATTCTCCTTTATAGTTGCGAAGCATAAAATAGCTACCATAGCAAACTTTATTAAAAGGGGAAGGGCTCTCAGAACTGGTCTTGCTTTCCTGTTAACTGTTAGTTCTTTCACAACTTTCGGTTGTAAATTAAATGCAGCATTAAAACCATCCAGTGTTAATATAAGTAACTTGCAGACAAAGTAGATAATGTTATACCACTTACTGGACCAAAACCACATGTAAGCTTTGAAGCTGAATGCATCTCTAATGTGTTGGCAGTTTTGATGGCTTTAAAAACTTCTGCTTAAGATCTAATCAGTCTTAAGCTCTTCAGACTCCCAAGGCAGCCATTCAAAACCAAACCAATGTAGTCATCATTGTAGTCAGGTGTGTCAAATCAGCCTTTACCGATGAATGGTGCATGGAAATCCATATCCAGCAAATGGATTGCAGGTCTTGACTTTGACCCTTCATATTTCTAAAGCCCTAATGTTATTAAAACAACAAAAGAATAACAGTTGGAAGCAAATTTTTTGTTCTGACCCTTTCAAAAAGACAATGCCATGTAGCTGTCACATGACTCTGTGAAAGGGTGACCATTTAGACTATTAATTGATGTCTGGTTAGATCACACAGTATTTGAAGGGTGCCTCCATAGAAGAGAATTTAAAAACCAAATATTGTCATAATAATTATTGGGGAGCAGGTGGAGCCCTGGCTGGGGACACATGAGGTATGGTCTTTGTCGTTGCTTCATTGTGTGATGCAGAGCTGGTCACTGCTCAGAGCTGTGTGTCAGTCTGTCCCTCTGCAGAGCAGAGAGGAGAATGCCGATCTTGATAAGGCATTTCAGAAACCTATTTATGAAAATAGCAAGATATTAGTACTTAATTATGCAATGCCCTACTTGTGCAACCTGGTGCAGGTCTAATTTGGATATCTTGAAGCAAAATCTTCAGTCTGTCAAGGGAAAATGTACCTGGGAAGGCTGCTGCAGAAGAGCTGCCAGACCAGAGGAAGAGCCTGAGCAGAAAGCCTCATACTTCTACTACATACAGGCTTCTGTTAACTGTTCAGGTCCTGGTAAGATGATACATTTCTGCCTGAAAATTACTTAATTTTCATCTCTCTGTTCTTTGGCACTTGTGTGGCAGTTGCTTTGGAAGGGGCATCTGTCATTTCCTCCAGCAGTCAGCGAGTCAGAGCTTGTTTTCACAGTCATCTGGTAGATGTTCCCAGCATGAGCCGCATGTCACCTTCTGTCAAAGAAGAGGCAAAGAGAGAAGGAAGAGAGACAAAGAAGGCATAATCAATTAACAAGACAAAAGATTAAAGGATTAAAGGCAGAGAAAAACTAAGCAGGAAAGGAGAAAAGAACAAGGGTTTCCATAAAAAAAAGAAGCAACTAAAGAAAAGAGTAAGATTAATGGAGGGGGGAGAGCGAGTCATGTTATGCACTTAAAGCGCAAAGCAGGCCTGTTCACAATGCCTTGTGCTTTTTTTCATATGGAAGAGTGGCAACTGGAGGTGGGCAATGAGGTCCATTCCCAAGGAAGATCCCAACAAAGTGTTGACCTACTGCTATTTTAATCACTGCAAATGTCACACAACCGATGAAACAGCAGTGCCATTGCAGTTGCCAGGGAAGCCCTCAGCTCGCTTTGCCCAGGAAGTCCCACCATCAGTTTTCACCTGCTCTGGTGCACAGTGGTGTCGATGGGGAAGAAATATGCTCAATTCAAATTATTCAGCCTAGTCTGGAGGCGGGGTAGGGATCAGTCTGCCAAGGCAATTGACAACCCTTCAAGGAGACAGAAGAGCAGGTTTCTCTGAACAAGGACAGGCCATTCTTCAAGCTCATTAAAGAGATTTGTGCTCTAGCTCAGCTCCCAACAAATAATTTATCTGGTTTCTGATCTTTGCCATGTGTAAACCTTGTATGAGTTGCTGGTAGTCTAAATTCTGGCTACAAGTATGGTAAAGTCTATCTGATTACTGCTTTAGGAAAGCACAGCCAGCTAAACTTAATTTCTCTGCTGAGCTTTTTAAAAGCACCTCATCTCCATTTTATTATAGCCGTTCCAAGAAATAGAACACACAGTCCTGAAAGTGCCTTCCTCTTTGTAAACTTAATATTCATATTTTTGTTCCAGTGGACCATTTAGAGGCACATTGCAAAAGGTGCCCTAAACCAAACATATTTAGAATTACTTGTCATTCCTAAAAATCACAGAAAGTTGTGTTACGACAAAAGATAGTGGGTTTTGTATGCTCTTGCACATACTGATCTTTGCAATATTATAACATTATAAAAGCTATTAACTGCAGGTAAGGTATTATAGTAGAGGAAGGTGAGTGTCTGGGAGTGGGTAAGGATCATGATTGTCCATGGACGCAAATGTATATATTTGGTTTTGTTTGCCAGGAGCCACATAACATCTCTGAGCCCCTGGATGTGCCTGTGAGCACACGCTGCCCATCAGTCCCCCGTGGGACATGTAAGGGGAAGCAGGGGACATGAGGTGAAGGCAGCATGTTGGAGAGGGGCAGTAAAACAGGGGTGGTCATAATAATCATTTAACGGAACAAGTTGTGAAGTCCAGAAAAAAATTTTTGCCTATGTTTGGGTCTCATCTTCTGTAAAGACAGTGCTAGCATATGTGCCCCCTAGACCATCTTTTTTCTCTTCTTCACAACAAGTCATACTACTATATTCCCCTTTCTAGACATCAGTTGGTGTGGTGGGGAGGGCACCATCCAGTGCATGTGGGAAAAGGACAGTCATTGCCTGTGAGCTCCTGGCTGTTGCTGCTGTTCAGACGGAGGGACAGAGAGACTGTAACAGTAGCTGGAAAGAGCCTGAGGAGGGTGTGGGTGAGCTCAAATGCAAAAATACCTTGGTACAGATCTGGCTGGGCTGATTAGTTAACGTCTGGCAAAAGAGATTATGCTGATATATTGGACTTGCACGGACAGGAAGCTTTTCTCCTGAAGGATCTTGAAGAGCTATGTAGCTGGCAGCCTGCTGGCTCTGGCAGCCTGCTATCTCTGCCTTCCCCCAGCAGGTTTCCTTCTGCCACTAAGAGGAAATTTCAAGGGTACTGTGTAACCTCCTGATATTTTATGCTGAGAAGAAGTCCCTGCAGGCACCACACTAGAAGTGACAGCTCTGAAAAATAAAGGACAGAATATTAATGTCATCTTCTTAATCCCCTTCTTAAGCAGGGACTGCAATATAGAGAACGTTTGCCAAGGACTGCTCCAGCTGGGTGCCCCAAACACTCTGTGGAGACTAAGCCACTGAGGAGGACCTGTGGCTGATTAAAGGTCCTGCCTGACACACTGGACCAGTCATCTGCAGCGCAAGATTGACTGTACACGGCTAAAGCCATTCAAGCATGTATTAAGTCCAGAAAGACACTGTCCTTGGGAGGAAGGTGTTGGCAAAAGAAGTGGCAGGGAGCAAAAGCATAAAAAACTGGTCCATCAGGCTCCTTCAGGAAAGAGGGGCCCTCCAGAAAGTGATGCGCTTTTCATGTTTCCTTCAGATTTTATATTGTCTCATAATATTTGGTCTTTGTCCTGAATAACTTTTTGTGACTGCCTGTGCCTAAGGAAATCTTTTATCATTATCATCTCTAAAGATAGCTTCCATCTTTCACAGAATCACAGAATCATTAAGG
>NW_010533417.1:0-4445 GCF_000687285.1 Phaethon lepturus
CTGCCGTGCACGAAATGCAAGGAGGGATTTGCGTATGTGGCTGAAACTTGTGGGAGCGGCGCTGGTATTTCACACGAGGCGATGAGAGGGGCCGTCCAAGCAAGAAGGGCTCAGTTGCAATTAGGAAGACAATTTTCTGTAATGTTTTTATTGGGAGGGTTTCACATGCCGATGGTCTCCAGAGGCAGAATTCATGCCTGCGAGGTTTTGCTTCTCAGCCCATCCCTTTGTGTGATACTTAGCTTAAGCTGTATCTGAAAGAATCAGTCTCTCTTATTATCAAAGCCACAAGCCATCTGGTTCCACTTTCCCGGGGAAAGGGAATGAGTGGAAATCTGGTTTCACTTGGGTTTTCCTTCCCTGGGTTATGGTTTGCTCTATGTTTAATGTTGTTACTGCAATATGATATTTGGGCAGTGGGTGGCCTGTTTCCCCCATTTGAAACTAATTTACAGCTTTGTCTGGCAAAATTGTTGCTTCCAATCAATTAGCACTGACACAGAAATTAAACCATCCTGGGGTCTCGCTACACAAGGAAGCAGGTCCCCATTTGTTGGAAGAAATTCTCTATTCAGTGGGGAATCTGGTGGCTCACCCTTCCTCTGTGCCAGGCTGGATTTTTATTTTTAAAAACCCAGGCTGCATTTTTAAAAGAGATTTAATAGGCAAGACTGAGATCCATCCTGGGTGCTATTTCTGTTTTACAGCCATGACCTTGTTAAGGAGATGGACAAACAAGCCAAAAATGGAACATTAATAAATAAAGCCTGAATCCATCAAAACATCCACCGCCACCTCAATCATTTCTTCTGCAAAAACACACCGGAGGATTCCCCAGCACCTTCCTCTGCACCATTTCCTACCAGCCTGCTCAAAGGACCAGCTCCCTTCCCATCCCAGACACCACACAGGTTTCAGTTTCTTTCCGATGGCTTCAGCTCGGTGGGACCTGTGGATGGTATGGTGGGATTCACCCTCCAGAACTCCCGCTGGACTGCTATCTTCCTCCTCTTCTTCTAACATTTTAGAAACAAAGCCCCAGAAATGCAGGTGATCCGAGGGGTTGAGAACACTTCGCGTCAGAAGCGCTGAGCCAGAGCCCAAGCTTGGCCAAAGACTGCCTGTGGAAGGCTTCGCTTGCTTCACAGGCAGCAGTCGCAGCCGTGGGGAGTTTTGGCTCTAGAAACTGAGAGTGTAGAGTCCTCGGAGAACAAGCACTGCCCCGAGACAGAGGCGAGGCTCCATGCCATGCCTGGCAGCGATGGGATTTGGGCTCAGAGCAGGGAAGCAACATGACTTGCTCAGTGCAGCGATGCCGTCCTTGAGCCCTCCTACTAACAGCATCGGGTCTAACCTGCAGTCAGAAATCCAGCGCTCATTTCCGACGTAGCTCTTGGGGTGCACCAGCACTGGATGTCAAAAGCAGCTTTAACCCAAAGCAGGACTCCAAACCCCCGTGCAGGATTTCCACTCTAGACCCGGGAGCCGAGCACGAAGACTGAGCGCCGCAGCCAGGGCTGAGCACCCGCAAGCCCGGGAAATTCATCGGTTTGCTCTTCACGCCCTGGGCAGGGGGTAGGGTCCGAGGACCTGGGTTACATACGTTACAGGACAAGGTTGAGATTAGCCTTGGCAGGGGACAGGTGACCTCACCTTCTCACATCACTTCTACAAGTACTATAAACCTCTCCGCTTTGCCTCCTCTCCTGCACACGGTCAGACGGCTCCTGGAGCAACCCCCCCCACGTCGAGGCAGACGATCCATCCGGTAAGTGCAGACAGCCGGTATGCAGAGCCCGCTCAGGAGCTCGCGTCCTGGCCAGGCACATCGCTGGTCAAAGCTGAAGCGGAAGCGAAGCAGAGCCACCCAGTCTGCTGCAGAGCCACTCAGCCCAGCCGGCGCGGCTGGGACAAGGACAGCATGCCACAAGGAGCAGGCGTGCGGGGGGCTCGGGGAAACCAGCATCACCCTGCCGACACCGTGGGGCGGGCGGGACCCGCTACGGCCCCTGTGGCCAGGGCTGCCTTCCCGCCGCAGCTCGGAGAGGGCAGCGACCGATATGCCCTGGCGGGGCACTGGCGTAGGAGAACTTGGCCCCAGGTGCTTTGCTGAACACCAGCCTTGACTTGAGCCCTTTGCTCTCCCGAGCCCTCAGCCTTCCCCGGGCACGGGCCGGCACGCGAGCCCTCGCGCTGCCGCCTTGGGGTGTTGCCATGTGACACTAGCACTGCGCAGACACTGCCGCAAGAGCTCAGCAGCAGCGTCTCTTTCCCCTGACCCAGAAGCTGCTAAGAGAACCGGAATTTCTAAACCTTCCTTGAGCATTTGGACCCTCAGTGGTACTGCAGGAGCATGGATTGTTTAGGACAAGCAAACAAACAAAAAAAAAAAATCTAACCTCTTTCCCAACAGGAAGAAAAATATTTTTTAAAGTACTGAAGTTTTTACAGCTGGTGAGAGACAGCAACTGGGAAGGCCAGAGAGAAGTCGTCGCCAGCAAATTCTAGCCAAAGTAAGAGCATGGGAGAATACAGAACCAGATCGGAAAAAAGGAGACGAAGAAGCAGAGATAAAAATGAGGTAGCTGACAGTCTGGTGCCCACGGAGAAGGGCACCAGAGCCTCGTAGCTGAAGATGCACCAGCTATAGCTGGGAAAATTCCCTGGCTTTGAAGACCAGGTCCTCCTGGAGACAAACAGCTCTAATCCACACTCCTGAGTAATTCTCTCTTTGGCAACACATCATACCAGCATTGATTCAAACCTCAGGGCAGCTGTACTGGCTTTAATCTAGGTTTTATTTTTGTAAACTACAGTTTCAAGGAGAATGCTCGCAAAGTGGATCTGGGGACGGGTGGCAGGGAGCAGAGCCAGAATCACTAATGTCTGCAGTGGAAACACTTGAGCTTCTTCAGAGTACAGGGACCAAATGTGAAAAGCTTTGATCCTAAAAAGCTAACAGCCCCGTCAGAGAGAAAAGGGGTCAACCTCTTCCACTTCTGCTAGGGCAGCTCCCTCTGCTGACTTTGCTCACCAGCTGTTGCCCAAAGACACAGGTCAGTTCCAGATGGGCTCACAGCAGTATTTCATCAACAGGCGGTTATTAGTCTCCTCTGTAAAGTTATCACCTATGAAGAAACTAGTCTCCACAGAAACCAAACTTGAAAAGGAAAATGCCATCCATGCTACCCCATTCGGCAACCAGCTGGGTTGTCCACAGAAAATAAATTACGTCCACAGGCTATTGCAAACCCAGATAAGAGTCTCTAACTAACATCCCTTTCACATGTGGCCTGCTCAGTGAGGATTCAGCAGAGCAACTGGCATGGTGGACACATGGAGCATGGCAGGAGCACTGCCAGCAAGCGTGTTTTGACTAAGAACGCCAAGTCTAAAGAGGCTGGTTGGACACTACCCATGACCAGTTCACCCAGTGCCATGTGCAATGGGCATTTGGTCCCAGTTTTCTCCAAGGATGCTGCTCCTGGACGTGAGTAGGAAGAGGCCCTGGTCTTGGGGGACATGGCAGGACGCTTCACTTCTTTCAGAAGAGAAAGATGCATCCCGACTCCGTAGAGATTGCGCTTGGCTGAGCAGGTCCAGCTGGTTCCAGTGTGAACAGCGCTCTTATGCCAGGCTTGTGCTGGAAGCAGACATCCTCTGCAGCAGGAGGGACCAGGGATTTCTTTTATTAGAACCTGTAGCTGACCCCCAATTTTTATCAACTACAAGCTCTTTTAACAGGGAAACAAACAGTCAATCTGACATCTTTGGAAATTAAGAGATCAAGTATTTCAGCCTTGTGATAGCTATGAATCATGGCAGATATACGGCTGCTCTCCAGACATCCTTGTTTTTTCAAGGAAAGAATAATTCAATAGCCTGCCTGACTATCCTTAGGTGTTTTTTTTTTTTAAACTCTGTTAAACACTCTCAGATTGAGAGATTAATGAAAATGTCTCCACATATATTCAGAACCAGGGGAGATGCTCACGGAACATCCGAAACACCCGACAGGACGGGGAAGCGAGCTGGCACGCAGCCTCTGGCACAGGAGGCCGACAGTGGATGCACACCTCCTGTAGATATTCTTCTTCACAGGGCACTTAAAGAGCAAACCTTGCCGCTTTCTTTGTGTCCATCACCTTTTGCTGCACGAACAGGGTCCAGGACCAGACCTCTATCTGGTGCTAGAGCAGATACAACGCAGAAGAGTGATGAAGCTATAAAGAATTTTTTATAAAAGTGGGGGGCCTCTTCCACATCTTACTCTTGTTTTCAGTGCTGCTCCTGCTTCAAGGTAACATTCTCAACCACCTACAGCAGCAGGTTTTGTAACAGCTCTCCCCGAACGTCGGAACACTCTTGGTACAGATTGCCTCTCACTTTCCACTCACTTCCCAGCGCTACCCTCCTAGCAGCTGCGTGCCGCCAGCACAGGCCCC
>NW_010533418.1:0-21073 GCF_000687285.1 Phaethon lepturus
GACCCCTGAGGAACACCACTCATCACTGATCATGAGCAATGATTCAATTCTTAGATGTCAAAAAGCAGAAAAAGGTCTCAAGGAAAAAAAAACACAATGTATCTGTTGGTTAAATATTCAGATACAGAGCCAAAATACAGATGCTCAGTCACACAACCTGATGGAAGCTATATTTCCTGCAAGTTATGCAACAGCAGACAGGCCTTTCTTATATAATAGAGCACTTAAAGACTAAATTTGAAGAATACTCCTTCTGAAAAGGAATTAAATTATATAAATAGTAATTCCATCAGTGAGAGAAAGGAAAGCTTGCCTACTAGGTCTTTTCATTAGAATAAGCACAGAAAGTTCGTTCCACCCTGTTCCCAAAGTGCCATCAAGATACAACTGATGCAAATCTAAAGAAGAAGGGAAAAAAAAAAAAATCAATGTTCTTAGAGTATCAAGTCTTAACTATCCTCAAAGTAAAGCAACACTTAAGGAAACAGTATGCATGAAGGCTAGGAAAATCCAATATGAGACAATGATGAACAGCAAACAGACATAGGTCTGTAGCCTCATGGCAAAAGCAACTTGCAAACCTCCCTTTTCACCATGCACCAAATGAACAACTAGAAACTACAAACTATTCGTTATCTTATGCATACCTTCAGCAATACTTTACCAGTGAAGCTCTTCACAAATTCAGATGAATTAATTCAACTTCCAGATTATTTTATACAGGTTCTCAGCCATACATACACCTTCAACTTGTCAGGCACCTCTTACCAACAAAGTTCAAGGAGGCAAAAAAAGAAAAAAAACCCAAACAAAAAACCTAGGTGTGTTGCTGACTCATTCTTGTTGACCTACTTTTGTTGATTTTGGTTTGTGGGGGTTTTTTTCCAGGACACTATACTTGATAATACTACATTCCTGTAAGTTACTTTGTCAGTCTCTTGAAAATCAGGAAGGGTATCAACCACAGTAATAATTCAGCTTTTAAAAGAGTGGCTGCCAGTGTCACAAATAGTTGCATTAAAGGTTTGACCTTCAGGCATTCACCATGTTGCAACAGTGAGTCAAGATGAGATTCAGTAGTTAATGGCAAACTTGCTTCACCAGAGCACTGAGCAAGTTCAATACAGAACCTTCAGCAAATTAACATATGATATCCCTTCCCTGTTTCACATTACATTTTCTACAGAAAAATCACTGTTGTTTTCATAGGGCTAGTGGCATGTTACTGATTATTACACTTGCAGTGTGTAATAAAAAAATTACTCTGATAAAGACACATTACCTAGTGATAATTTCCAATCTGTCCACTCATGAGACAGACTTTGGTATTAGAAAAGTATGCTGAAATGGCAATTAAAAATAGAAACATAAACTCCTACGATGGATGTTATACGATAAAGGCAAATGAGTACAGCTGCTGCAAAGCAAAACCATGCATCACTAATCTACTCAAATTCTTGAGGATGTTAAACAAAACAGCAGAGAGCCTGCTTGGTTGATACAATTTATTTGAAATTCAAACAAGACTTTGAATACTTATCTTACAAGAGACTATTAAGAAACCCTAAATTATAAAACAGTGTTGCAAGCTTAAAATGGGCAAAGATATGGAACAGAACCGATATACTTTTGTTTTCTTTGACATGTATTAATTATACTATGCCCTTTGAAGTGTACCAACACATACATGGTTTGGTAATACCTCACTTCAGTTAAATAAGTAACTTAGAAGTATATGAAATTTTGTTACAGTAATTCAGAAAACCCTCAAATCTAATTTGGTCTTCCAGACTACCAAGCATATATTTACACAGGATAAATTCATCCTGAGAATACACTTACAGCCTTGTCTGAATTAAGCAAAAGTCTGTCATTTAGGATTCTAATAAATAAATAAAAGTAAATATGCCAGTAAAAAACCTAAAACCTTGTTCTACCCTTGAGATTCTGACAGGTTAAGTCATGACTATGAAAAAAATAAATGCAATGAGCAAGTAACTACACCATCAAGGTTTTGTGTAGATGCAGATGAATTGGCAAAAATGTTTTGTCACTACAGCTTATTATGTCTAGGAAATGTTTTAAAAGTATGACCTTGCTCATATAAGGCAAGCTTCTCAGAAGGGATCAGAAATAGGGACTATATCATAGGTTTATAACTGATTTATAAGTTAGACTTACGTACAAGTAGGAAAAGGCATAAAAACTCAAGACAATTAAGAGTGGCTAGACAGGAAGAGAGAAAGAGTCAGAATAGCTGGACTGTAGATGAAATCGAGCACTGATGAACATGACAATGTGCAACCAGAACTTGTCACACTCATTACCGATGTCTACGCGGACTGCAGCCAACCAACTAAGAGACTCTAGCATCAGGCCAGTGAAAGTTTCCAACGTACAAAATTGGATTAAAGGATAAAACTCAAAGCATTACTAAGTGTAAAGAGCTGAGGAAAAATAAAAGCTTTTAAAGGCACTGATACCCACAAACCTAAAAGAGAGTCCATGAAGTGCCCAGGCAGGGAAAAGCCAGACTGCGCTCAGTTCCAGAGAAAAATCTTTAGGGAATGTATGACAGGAAGATACAAAATAACCCTTAATTCAAAATGAAATGTAATAAATTCTAGACTAAAAAGGAAATAGTTTTTCCACATACTGCATAATCAGTTTATGGAAAGAACTATCAAAAGATATGATGGATCATAATTGCTTCTAAGGATGCCAATGTAAATGGATGATGAGCACACCTCAAATTTGATTATGACATCACAGAAAAAAAGCACTCAGAAATCCCTGTGCTTAAGGGTATCAGTTTCCTACATAATAAACTATGGAAACAAACCTTAATTTTCTCCTCGTAAGGAAGTGACAAGTGTACAAGTCAGAGCACTTTATCCCTCTGTAATACACACTGATTTCATATGTAAGCAACTATTAGCAGATGTAGTATGATACTGACTTTGCCCAAATATTATACACAAAAAGTGCCACGTGCTCATTATACGAGAATAAACTATGTCTTCATGTGTTTGAATGGGGAGTTGGTTATTGCACAATAACCATGTCCTGGTTTCAGCCAGGGTAGAGTCAATTTTCTTCATAGAAGCTAGCGTGAGGCTATGTTTTGGATTTGGGATGAGAAAATGTTGATAAGGTACCGATGTTTTGAGCTGTTGCTAAGTAGTCAAGGACAGTCCAGCTTCTCATGCTGGCCTGCAGCGAGCAGGCTGGGGGTGCACGGGAAGCTGGGAGGGGACACAGCTGGGACAGCTGACCCAGGCTGGCCAAAGAGATATTCCCTACCATATAACATCATGCTCGGTATATAAAGCTGGGACATAGAAGAAGGAAGGGGTGGAGGGACGTTCGGAGTTATGGCGTCTGTCTTCCCAAGAAACCATTACGCGTGACGGAGCCCTGCTTCCCTGGAGATGGTTGAACACCTGCCTGCCCATGGGGAGTAGTGAACAAATTCCTTGTTTTGCTTTGCTTGCGTGCGCGGCTTTTGCTTTACTTATTAAACTGTCTTTATCTCAAACCATGAGTTTCCTCACTTTTACTCTTGGGGGAGTGAGCGAGCGGCTGCATGGTGCTTGGTTGCTGGCTGGGGCTAAACCACGACAAACCATCTTAACCATATTTACTCACGGCTTTCTAAATTCACTTGACAAGAAGCATAAAATGCATAGTACTTTATGACAGGCAAGCCTAGAAAATTTCAAGATTAAATCCAAGCTCCACCTTCAGTAAGTGTATTTCTCAGCAGAAGCTCTTTTTGGTATACTAAAGCAGCAGCAAGAAGCTCTGACAGACTGTACTGGTTAGAGAATACACTCCCTCAAACACCCCAGGGACTGCTCTTACTAAATTACACCACAGAATTTAGCAACCCTAAAGATGGAGAGTCAGGAAAAAAGCAAAACCAGAAAGTTTATTCAAGTTCTCCTCCACAATGGCCACCTAAATTCAAGTGATGCAACAACAGCATGCTCCCTGCCACATCTGGGAAGTCTGGAAGTGATACAAGACAAAAACAAAAGTACATGTTGTGCTGTACCCTTGATGGTGAAAAGATAAGTGGTGAAAAGTTTTGGAGGTAGAAATAATATTTGTATTAGGCCAAGAACACTTTTAATATCTAACCTTTCAAATGTACAACTACTTTCTTAGCTGAACTAGATAAACAACTCCTTTGATCTACTTATTCATACCACAAAATTGAGTAATAAAGACTATCCTTTGTTTTAAGTCATCAGAAAAAATGGAATGTTTCCATTTGCGGGCAGAATCAGGGAAAGGGGGGACAACAGCAAGCAGTCACACTTACCAGAAGTCTAACTTTGGGGGTCAGAAGCTTCGAAAGCCTTGTGACATACATCTACAAATAGTCTGAACATTAACATCGCACGAAAAACACTAAGTAATTCAGGTGGTATATTCATGAAGGATCAGAGGACAGCAATTTCAAAGAGTTATTAGCGAATTTTAGTTGTTTCTTGAAATTCAGCCATATAACTTTTTATTCATTAAAACTGCATGCATATTTCATTGCTGGACATGATTTCATCCTAGGACTTTGTTACTTGTCAAACACAGCTTTGCACCTTTGGACTTAAAACCTGTAGATGCTACATTCAGTGGCCTTTACCCTGCCTTTGAATGCTGAAGTAGTTGGTTCCTAACTCTAGTTCCTGAAAAACACATTTGTCACCCTGAAAGCCAGTGAAATGCAAACAAAATTAAAAAACACTGTACCCCTGACTTCAGCCCATGATCAACACAGGGATTAAGTAAGTGAAAGCAATCTAATTCCTTGCTATAAAAATAAGTCCAACTACAGTTCAATTCAGTTTGCAAGAAAGCAGCTATGAAGAATTTCTGACATACGGCTGAACCAACAATGTCTGGAAGAACTTGGATCTCCTATTCCAAACCACTTTGCCTACTTAAAAAAAAGTAAAAATACTGTGACCAAAAGCCCAGACTACATTCCAGAGGTCTAGGAATAGCTTGTTTTCCTATTTGCAGTTGGTAAATTTGAAGTCTGTGAGGCATTCCTCTGGTTTTTAAGGATGTCTCCAATTTCTCCTCAAAAATTCACTTTGCTTCTTTCTCTCCATGTAAATTTTTGCTTTCCATAGAACTACAACCTTTCTTTTAAGAAATATTTTTCTGAGTGAATTTTGAGAATATGTAGTTGCTATACACACCTTCTTTCTGATACTGTCCCAGCCCTTGGTTTTGCTACAATATATTATGCATATATTCTAAGTCATTCAAGTTTGTGTCTTACAGGTTTGTGTTATACACAGGCATAACAGTAAACCACATTTCACAGTAGTAAAGTTCCACCCACCCACCCCCCATTGCATAAGTCATTTTTTTTTAAACATTAGCTGAATACTGTCATTCCAACAAGTCTAAACTATAAAAAGGATAGGTTATAAGGTGTTTGAAATTACATCCTTAAGACTCAATTTGGAAGCTTCTCCTCACATTCTTTTGATTTATGTGCTTTGTTATTGAAATGTCTGCTAAAGTTCTTTTTCATTTCTCATTAATGACTTCAAAGAAATACATGCTTGAACTCCTAAATATATTAAACTAATATAAATTATCTTAAAACACCCAGTGACTGCTCAGTAAACCAGAAAAAGTAGACTGTGCTTCTGGAGATAATGCACAATTTAGTCAGTAAACTGCACGCACAATCAATTGAAAAACAAACACATCTAATTAAAGTATACCATCAATACATATACATATGATTTGAGTTTGTTAAAGTTGCTAAAGCACCACAGTAAGCTAGTAACATAAAAATACATTTTAAAAACACCTAAAAGTAGTTAATTTTTTTTGAATTATTATTTTAAAAAACATTTTCATTGCATACCATTTATACTCTTTAATTCCTGGGAAAAAAATTAAAAGAAAAAAAGCAAACATTTGTGCACCTTCCACAGTGAAACAATTCAGATGTGCAATTCAAATCTACAATCTCTTCAGTTTATGGTATCATTTTAACTAGCATCTGATATATCTAGGTTTGTTAACTTAATGAAAAACAAAAATCTAGAGTATTTCCCTCTACAGGAGTGAGTTCTGTAATAGAAATTTTTGAAAATTAAAACAAAATTTCAAATTTTCAAAGAATTATACACAAAATTGAGAAACCATCGTTGATGTAGCTATATTTTGGGTTGTAAAGAGAAAAAGACAAAATTATTCTGTTACTAAAGCAGGTATTATAAACCAAATCAAAATCTGTAGTTTCAAATCAGATGATTGACAGTGACAACTTACTGCCAAAACCAACACAAAGCTGATAGTTCACAATATTTGCATAGGCTACTACATGTTGAATCACAAAACAGATCAACCAACCTTATGCACATACTAAAACATATACATCTTGCAAACAAAATCTACTGAGACAATTTGTCATGGTAGGAATATAAGCAAAATAACTCAGTACCATCTCAGGACCACTGAAAAAATCCTGTATTTTGAAAACATCCTGTTCTGTGGTGCCAGCTGGTCTGTTAATTACACATCCTCAGCAGCCTGGCAAAACTTGTTCCACTGAACTTTTGGAAGCTGCAATTCCTGCCAAACAGACCTTTTTGAGGCTTCTGTTTAGCCCTGCATCCGAACAGCCTGTAGAAACTCGGCAGTCCTTGGTTCTACATGAAGCAAATCCACTTCTACCTTAGCAAAGCAACAAGGATTTCAGAAAGCTGTGGATACTACTGTGAAACCAACATTACCCATTTGCTACTTTGAATCGTGATGATGTTAAGCACATTCTTCCCGTTTCCAGCACTTACATATTCCTGTAATTGCCTGGTATTTCTCGACACTTTTTAAGTCCTTTGGCAGGACTCACTGCTCAGCACTATTCTTAGAAACTCCAGCAAGAAATACCATAGGTACCTACCCTTACACACCATTTAATGATGAAAAGGCATAGCTGTTTGGAACTCCTGGGCTAACTACGTTTGAAAGATGGAGCAGTCACTGTTCATCTCCAGTTCTTTAAATGCTATTTTGGGCTTAGCTTGTTCATCCTCTCTTGCTGGATCCAGGTTTATAGGTACACCTGATCATATACAACATAAGCAATGAGCAAACACTGTAAGCTCCACTATGCACACCCACAGACAACAGGTTTGAGTGATGAAGACCCTGGTTCTGCCCTTTCAGCTGACTAAAGGATACAAAAGTCCTGCAATCTCTCCTCAGTACTTGCTGACCAGACAGCCTGCCATCCTGAGATTCATTCCTGTTCTTCTGTGGGAAATGGCCAATTCATTCACAGGTGCTTCCTAAATCTGCAGCCTGCCTTCATATAAAGTTGGACTGGTCTAACACTCCGCTTCCTTTCTGTAACAAGTGACTGTACTGATACTATTAGGCAGATTATGATCCTCTGCTGCCAATATTAACTTCACAACTGAATAAATTGGGGGGTTGTGGGGGGATGAGACACAAGGTTGGGAGGAAAAAAAAATAAATTAAAAAGCCCCCCTCCAGGAGCCACAGTATGCCTGTTATTGGGCCTAGGATGGTCACAAGCAGAACCGACCAGCAGGTCTTTTATAATCCTTACAGTCTGTGCCTTCTTAGCTTATAAGGAGCGTTCTCATAAACAGACTGGAGACATGGAGATAGAAACTGCTACAGTCGCGAGGCTTGTTTTCACAATTAAAACAATCTAGTTACACCAAAATCATATCTTCTGTGCATACTTGCTCTTAAAGAGCAGCTTTTTTCCAGTTCAGCTTAACTCTTGATGCAGCAAAAATGCACTTAACACTTAGCCAAGAAATATCCCAAATATCTTCCTTGACAGCGCTGAAGATAAAAAACCCACAAGCATCTGAAAAAAAAAAACCTGATTTCAGAAGTACAGGGCACACAGCAATTTCCTACTAAAACTAAAATTAATCAGCTGGATGTTGAGAATACTTTGACTTTAAAAGTACCTTGAAATTTTTTTTGCATTCTCTGTTCTGTAGCTTACTGCATGAGCTGCTGCAGTTCTTAGTGCTGTTCTGTACTGTATGACGCTCTGCAGTTTCACAGTTCCAAGTGCTTTATTATTAATTGTGAAATAATGCATAATGATAAAACAGAACAATATTTTAAAACAACATACTAGAGGGTAAAATTTGGGCTGCACTTCTAGCCATAAATATTTTTCCTGCCTACTGATCACTTGAGTTCTTGACTACAGCTATGCACACCAAAACTTTTTGTATGACACTGACACACAGAGAACTGCAAACTGCAATAATTTCATTTTACTAAATTCTATATCAATTTAGAAAACAATTACAATTTATTTAAACTATACAGGATAGGGTTTTTTTGGTTTGGTTTGCTTTTTCCCCCCAATAACATAGGAAGGATGGGAGGAAAAGAAGCAGGAAGGAACAGAAAAGCCAAGAGCCAACACTTGAATTTTATAATGGAGGCACATATTACTACTTAAACTCTCTGTAACAAGTTTGACAATTAAAATTATGTATTTTCAGAAGACAATCACTGTAATTTGTAGTTAAACTGAATCTAAACCTAATTATTTACCTGAGTTACATAACCACAGTCAAAACCAGCTATGGCTCCTCAAAGCATGTGTTTAAGGTTACATCTGAAAGTAGTTCTGAAGGCTCATGCCAAGCATGCTAAAAGTCTCTAAAAAATAAGTCTTTTCTAGCAAGCACTATCATGTTAAGAAGGTAAACATTTTATGAACACATGCATACTGTTTTCTATATGGTGAGGAAACTTTTCAAACTATTTTAAATTACTGTAACAGCGTTATACTCTGTGTACCAGGAGAATGTTGAATCAGAATAGCCACTACTTCCAATATAAGTCACTGGTATTTTAGAACTTCATGAATATTATCAAGAGACACAAACTTAGTAAAGCCACACCAAGTTCAATATGTCAAGCAACTTGACTACTATTATGCACAGAACTTATAATCTACCCCTCTTAGCATCAAAAAGGAACTTTGACTTTGAACTGTACTTGTAGGAAGACGAACACTTAACAAGCCTTCCCACAGAATTTTCTATCTACAATATTACAGCCACCACAGACCGAACAGAAAGAAATGTGTGGCAATCATCAGCTTTTATTGCCTCTTTGGTTTAATTCTTTTAGACTGGAGGAATCTCTCCACCGTCTTTCTCTTTAAAGAGAAAATAACAGACTATTCAAGTTTTTTTTTAAATGCCATGATCTAAGTAAAATGGTAACGTGTAGCCTTTTGTGTTAGAGATGCATTGTCTACAGTGTAACCTAAAACTGAAAGTTATGCCTACTACAGTCTGCACCTCTAAGTCCAGGTACACAACTCTTGTGGCATTCAGGACATGTTTTGTAACATATACTGAGAAGAATCTTTCAGCTTAAAACACTAAAGCTGAAACCTGGCACCCTTGGTCTTATTTCAAGAAGGAAACTTTCTTTTGCCAGACTTGAAAAGGAATGGATTTTAATATTTCCAGCTTGGAAGAGAAAAAAGATTCTATTTATGATCACATAACTTAAAAAAACAAATACAGAAATCCAGGCAAACAGCAGCTTTATGTTTCAAAACTCTAACATATCTTAATGAGGATGAATATTTTGCCCTTTTAAAGAAAATTAAATTAATTGAAAATGTTGTAGAGCCCACAAAGCATGACATTTTCTAAAAGGGAGCACAGCCAATGAAAGCAAAGAATGCTCATTTTAAATTGAGAATCATCTGCTAGTTTCCATAGCTACTTTTTAAACAATTGTAAGCTCTATCATTTCATAGAACGACCTTGTTTACTATGAATAACTTTAAAATGGCTGTTCTCAGAAAAAGCTACTTGAAAGCATTTACAAAAAAGTACAATAGTTAACAGTGGCTGCTGTTTTAAACTTTTAGAAAGACAAACAGGAAGTGAAAATTTGTCACCAAAAGGGCCTTCCCCGAGGTCATTTTTATACATAATTTGTTTCATTTTCAACAATGACAACACAAGTAAATATCAATTAAGCAGATAGCAGCTATAACATCTCATCTTGGAATGAATAAACTATGCATCATGTAGAAAAAGCAGCTGCAGTTCGTATTACATGACAACACATGACAACATGACAACATCCTACTACCCTGTACAGAGCAATCTAGGTGGTAAGTCAAAGAAACTCAAGGTCTCCATCTGCACTTACCAGGCCATGCTATATCTTACCCTTGGATAAGGCAAAAGCACTCATTACAGAAGCTACATAGTGTTTACACAGTTACGCTGTTTCACTTCATATTCCACCAAAGAATCCAGTAGGCTGAAGATTAACCCCTATGATACCTCCGAGCGGAGCTTTGCAATAAAACATGCAAACATTCCAGGAAAAACTGCATTGATAACAGGTGAACCCAGTACTTTCCTCTCACCTGCTTGAAGGACTCCACACGCAGTCTAAGAGCACTAATAGCATAGCACTCAAGAAGAAATGGCTATGTCCACATAAAACAGTTCTCCAAAGATGTGTTACATGCCTGAAGGCAAAATGGCAGAAAGACTATGAAAAACCTGCTCCCCTCCACAAAAATGGCATCCCAGCTACAGAAATAGGAAGCTATGAAGAGTATGTATCTCCCTTCTCCAATGGGAATCCCAAGGCGGCGTAAAATGCCATCCCTCCAAACAGACTAGCTATTACAGAAATAACTACAACCGACTGACTACTCTGGAATCACCCCCAAATGATCCCCTTACCAGGAGCACTGCACACAGAATTAGCAGTTCCCCCCAACTCTTTCAATAATAGCAGAATTTGGCAATGAATGGGAGGGGAAGAGGGGTGGGAAATGAGGGGGGAAAAAAAAAAAAATCACTGAATTTGTACACCTCTCTTTCCTTTTACGTCATTCTCTTCAGTCTTTATCACCTGAATTCCCATTAGAAATGTTCTGAGTGTACAGCTGTGGGTTACATCTTTCTAATCTCACTTCCAGAAGCACATCAAAAGACAATCCAATTTAGGAAATCTATTTAGGATTTCTAAATAGTCCATCAAAAAAAGAATTACAGATACAGCACTCCATGGTGCAACAGAAGGAAAATACTTCAAGACGCAAAACATGCTCTACAGTGAGAAGCCGCTGGAATAGTGAAAGGAGGGGATGAGGGGGAGTTGGCTTCTTGTTAAGGATCTGCATGTGTGCAACAGCTGGAATTCCCAAACAGGCATTATATAATAACAACAAAAGCTGTTCAAAGCAGTAAGGAGGCACAGCTGGGACTATGGTGACCAGCAGTTGTCCTCCACTTCAGAGCTTTAAGATTCTAGTGCAGGAACCAAGAGAGACACCAGAGCTTTTACACCAGTAAATAAATGTATTTCTGCTACACCATAATTATTAATTCAGCAATGGCATCAATTCTACAGTCAACCTTGTCCACCATGCAGAAAACAGAACAGAATCCCTATCAAAGTAGTAATTAAAGGTCAGAATATTCATCAATTGTACAGGGTTTACATCTGATTGTTACCTTTTCCAGAAGCATATATAGGATGTAAAATGTAAAATGGTCTAAGGAAAGAGCTATCCCAGTGTAAAACCCATACAAAGGTAAGCAAGTCTAACTCTATGCTCCCCAAAATTGTCACATTCTAAAAGCACTTTAAAAGGCACTTAAAGCTAAAGGCATTTCTAGACTCAGATATTGGTGTTCAGAGGTGATCACCAAAGATGATTACGAAGTATTAACTTTTCTTCAAGGTGATCTGAGAATGTAATTCAGAAAGTAGTCTAGCAGCATCCTAGGGTGTGTGGAATCACAGTGAGACTTTTTCAAAAAAATGTATTAAGACTATAAATTTTCTAACTATGAAGCTGATGTAAAGACAGGAGTACTGCCTACAGCCTAGATTTTGGTTGACTGTTTCCTGTACCACAACTTTAATTGGACTAATTCTTAAGAACTTAACATTCTTTCTGTTATAAAAATATGTTGGAATCATGTATATTCTATAGAGTCATTTCCTTTTTCTGTGTTATCATGACCTCAGCTATTGAAAGGACAAAGGACAATGGTTTTAAATTGAAAGAGGGACATCAAGAGGAATTTTTTATGATGAGGGTGGGGAGACACTGGAACAGGTTGCGCAGAGAAGTTGTGGATGCCCCATCCCTGGAAGAGTCCACGGCCAGGCTGAACTGCGCTTTGAGTAACCTGATCTACTGAAAGATGTCCCTGCCCATGACAGAGGGGTTGGACTAGAAGGTCTTTAAAGGTCTCTTCCAACCAAAATCATTCTGTGATTCTGTGAAAGTGCCAAATGACAGTGCATTTGCCTCATGCTCTAAAACTTGACACTTTTTGCTAACAGTTTGCACAAAAAAGATGCCAGAGAGGTTGACAGTTTCAGTGCATGGCTCAGAAAATGGTATAAACATAGGTGACTTAGAGCTGTCAGAAACTGGAACAGAGAAAGCTCTATGAAAGACAACTCCATTTAAAGCTTAACAGAACTAGGTTGACAGCACTACAAATACAGGAGAATTTTTAAGTTTGAGACTGGGAAAGAAAGTATACAGCTCTGAACAATGTAGTCACACTTTTAGTCAAGTCAGCCCACTCAAGTAAAGAACAAAGCAAAAGTTGGTAACACTTAAACAGGTACAGTGAGAAACAGAACAAACTCTATGCTTTCTAAACAGTATGCTTTTTAACAGAGGAGGCAACAAAATCAGAAGTACCTGCGCTTCTACATGAAACATTACAAGTTCAACAAATAGAATGGAGAAAGAATGACCAGCTTTATACAGACTTATTGGGAAGCAATCATTCCTACCTTGGGAAAAGAAAACTAATGGGAGGATTGGGAAAAATCCATGCAATATTCTGGATATGAAAGAGACCACCTGGTGGAGGAGTGATGCTACTTCTCAAAGAGTAGCCTCTCAAATTAGAACGGCAAATTAACCATATCAATCACTAGTAGAGCATCTCTGTGAACTCTAATTTCAATGCAAAGTAGAGGAAACACAGCATTAGGACTATATTACTAGCTGCCTAAGATAGTGACAGCTACCATAACACTGAAGCTACAAAGACAGAAAACAAGAGTAATATGAAATTTCAATTACCCCCCAACAACAGCACAACAGTAAAACAACATTTTTAGATATGATTAACATCATCTTCATGGATCAGCTCATGAGGAACGCAGGAGAATAAAATCTTGGTTTTGCCTAACCTGTGTACAGGATCCAATTCAAATACTACCACTGAAGAGATGCTGCGAGAGTGAGCAAAACAGAGTTAACATCCTTGAAGGGGGAACAAAAGCCAAGATTTGCTACAGCAGTTCATAGTTTCAAAACAGGAGAATGAACATAAAATGGAAGATAGTTGGAAAAAAGTTAGAGCTGAAAAACTGACCAAAAGTCTTTAAACCATATTAAGCAATGTATTGAAGGAATACACAGAGAAGAAAAGGCCAGAGAAGAAAGTCTCAGTGAATTCTTCCTATCTGTATTCATCATGAAGGAGATTAGAAAGGTTCCTATGCCGTTCTCCATGAGGGATTCTCAGGACCTGTTTCAAATTGAAGGACAGAGAACTTGACAGAACAGTCAACAACACGAGGTCATTAGACCAGATAATACTCATCCAAAACTTCTAAAAGTTAAGCAAGATTCTACCTGTTTACTGTGTAGTACTCTGGGCACAACAAAACCCAGCAGAAAGGAATATAGTAACTTTTATAAAAAGAAAATAGATGGGGTTTAACATGCCTTACCATTGCACTGATGCATAACATAGTTTTGGTACAATTTGTTACAATCCACGCACAGTGCCTGGAGAGGTGAACCAAACAATGTGAGCTCTTGGAGACTGACTGGAATCTTGACTGTGCTGTTTTATCTCTCACTAACGAAGGATGCCTGTGTTGGCTTCCTAACATAGTTGAGTCATGGCTGAATGATAGGGGACAGGGTGGAGGACTCTCCAACACACATTTGGTTGATTCTTCCATCACACTAAAGATGCCATTAGTAAACGAAACTGTACAACAGTATAGCCAGGCAACAATTTCCCTGATCTTACTCCAACACTGACCACCCTTTTCTTGCACCAAAGCTTTACTTGGGCAAGTGGTGTTACATAGTCATATAAAACCATGAGCTGTTGCTCATGGCTGTTGCTATCACACAGATTAACTTCCTTCTCCTGTTTGGAATAAGCTCTGGCAGGCTTGAGATCCCAGTTGGCTCCCCACGATTTAAGTCTCTATATCAAAAAAAGATTTTATTTCTGAGAAACCTTTTCCTGTCAAAGATACTAATGAAAACACTGAATATCCTGTAATGTCTGCTTTGTGAGACCTTCGCTTCACTAGAGGATAGTTCAAGTGTGGATAAAACAAGATGTTCATGCAAAGGTAGGCTGCACCACCCCAGGAACATCAATAATCCAAAGTGTAGGACACTGTAGTTGAATCTCATGAAGGTCTTGCATGGTGGTGCAATGGTGATAATTTGTATTTTCAAAATTCCTTCCAAGATATCTCTGCTTTTCTGGTGGACAGAAGTCAATATACTGCTGAGAGTTCATTGCATATGCACCATAGTAGACATAGCCAGATGCTATCTAGCTCCAATCCATCAAAAGGGGTTTCTGCTGAACTCTCAACATACGTAAACTGGATTCTTGCAGCCCCAAAGATTTCAACCAAAATAGGTGTGACAAAAATCACAGATGTTCACATCCGAAAGGTCTTACAAACAAGTCGTAACAACAGACTGGACTTTGTCCACCAGAACACCAAAGGCTTCCCTCAAGGCAGTTTGCCATTGCAATCTGCCCACTTCTCATACCATTGTAAACTAACAGGATCAAATGACTAGCCTGTTTTGTAACAAATTCATGTTTCTATACTTTCACACCACACCTAAGTAAGGCCATGGTCTTTAGACCCAGGTCTGTTAAAACCCAATTAACAGCAAGAGTACTCAATCCAACAGAGGTAACTACAAATTATCTGTTAGCTTATGGACTAGCAATGAAGTGTGCACCAGCACTGTTCAAAAGGGACACCAGGACTAAGACTGATATAGCTGTCATCAAAAATTCATCTCCATGTTCTCTGCCAACACAAATGATCCCAGTCCTGAGGGAGACCAGCCATTTCAACTAAACAGTGACTTCAGCTCTTGCAGCCTGATGACTACATTCCCCTAGAATGATGAATGGAGGTGTTCTTGAGGGCTGACTCAGTGCCTGTTAGCACAAAGAGATGAGTAACTACCTTTGAACCAGTTTTTGTTCTAGCACACATACATCAATAGCACTGCCAAAGACTACAGAAGTGAGAATAGCTGCAGTATCAGAAACTCAAAACACTGGTCTCAACTTATCAATAGTTGATGCCAAAGATCCTTTATGTATGCCTAGTGCTGCTGCAGCAATTAAATCAACTATGCCCTCAACTGACAGCTCAGAACCACATTACTGGGCCCAAAATGCTTCTGACCTTCATTAGGAATAGTGTGAAGACAGAAGGCCTCAGCAGTGAAAATATAAACTCAAATGCAGCCTCTATTTACACAATGAGACCCCTGTGCAGAACACCCTGCCATAGTAAGAAAAAAATGTTAATTACTGTTTTAGAAGTTCTAGGATGACATAATTAAATAGCTATCTATATTAATATGTTTAAGTTTGGGATCAAGAAGATCTAAGACAGATGATCTTCCTCAGAACAATTATTATAAAGTGCGTGCAGGACAAAGTGAGAGGGGTGTAATTCTTTTAATGCAGAACAAACTTTTTAAAAAAAACTTTAAAAGCAAAGCAACAAGAACTCTAACTCACTCACTATAAGGAAACTCAAAGAATTAACTTGACAAACAGGTAAAAATGTGTTCTGGAGAACAGCTGAGGATGTCCAAGCTGGACAACAGCTGAGAGGACCTGCACAGGAGGACAGGTGCTGTACCCCCTGTATCCTTGGTACAGATACAGACCTGGCTGCTAATTCATGGAATGACAGGCGATTGGCCCTAGGCAAGACATCTGAGCAAAGGGGTATTTTACAGTCACCCACAACAGAAAGTACCTAAGGACAAGCACTCAAGCATTGCCCTCTCTACACACCCTTAGTTTTAGCTAGGCAACTTGCTGCTGCTTTACTGTCCCCATGCTTAACCTTACACATCAGCAGAGCAGGCTGGGTTTGTGAAGAAAGCTATATCAGACCAGTAATTCATGAGGGGAGTGGGGCAGAGGGAGGGAACAGACAGACCGGGACACAGGATGGGACCTGGAACATCATGAGAAAGACAAAATAAACATTCTGTTATTTTTCCTTTTCAGTTATTATTTACAGAGCTAGAAGTGTAAGTCACATTTTGGGAAAATGTTGTGTTAAAAGAGGGTGTTGTGCCCCCTCCCCACCAGCTGTACTGTGCTCCACAATAGAAGCCGAACAGGAAGGTCCCAGATAATTTGGGATTGACTGTGACTGCAACTCATTTGTTTTTAATTTGTGTATTAGTAATCTGCCTACTTAAGCATAACAGAATACAACAGAGCTCACATATATTGATTTGTGTCCATCTGTGATCTGACTAACAGGGGCTTCACTTCAGCATTCAATAGAAAGATAGTTATACACAATTAACAAAATAGATGGTTCCAAAAAAAAAAAAAGTGCTGCCAATAAGTGACATATTCCAGTCAATTCAAGCCACCCTTTTCAAAATTCTGGCATTCTGCAATGCAAAAATAAACCCTAAGTAGAAGGAAAAGCAAAGCTTGCCACCTACTGCCCAGTGACATAATAGTATGTACTAGTATTGCCTATCTCCTTTTAACAGACTATCTTGCCTTTGAAACTCACCTCCCTGACACAGAACAAACAGAATTGTATCTTCAATTGTCTTTTTAATAAAACAGAAAACATAAAGCCAACGCATAGAATATCCAAAATTTTTCTTTTAAACCAATTTTAAACTGCTTATAGAAAAAGCTCTGACAAGCCTGAAACATCATTTATCATGGCATCCAAACTGACACATAATTCCTTTTAACATCCTCCAGTGGTGCTATGGGCTTTAATAAAGTCTGTCCTCAGCTGCATGGTAAGTTTTCTGCAGAGAAAGTATTTTCAATTAAAAAACCTGTTACAATAGATAAAACCTGTCAGAAAAGGTATTTTCTTCTCCTGTACACACATCTAGAGGAGATATTTTTAAAGCTATAGATTGCATTAGTAACAAAACAGGGCTGTCATGAAGGCTGGTTTATTGCAAATACTTTCTTTGTCCTGGAAATTCCATGCCTCAGCAGCAGAAACCATGCTTCTTTCTGTTTTTAAGCACAGAGAAATTCTCTTCAATAATTACAATGTTTCAGTGAGCTATTAGTCTGGAGGTATTTATTTTCCTAACACACCACACATAAAGAGTCCTTTCTGAATAACAGTAGGTCCTTTGCTTAGTGTAGGAAGTTGCTTGACTCAAAGTCAAGTAGTCACGATTCAATTGCCTACATAACTTCTAAGCACACTAGCAGACTTATCGTCACATACAACACTATCTACGTTAGACACTTCAAATTAACCAACAGTCCACCTTCTGGTCCTCCAACACCTCTCTCTAAAGCCCTATGAGACAATTTAGGGAAAATTTGCTAAAGAAGGAAATCAACAAGGATTTACTGCAGAGTCCCTCTAACAAATACTGGTTACAAAGTCTCAATCACTATTTGAACAATAGCATCAGAAGAAAACCCCGCTTTCTCCAAATGCCTAGTGTTCTTAGCCATCTACACTCATGTCTAAAATCCAGTCATACAAAAAAAAAATCTGTCTCTCACCAGATATGGATGAACAGTAACACCCAAACTTCAACATAAGACGACATGAGTAATAAACATCCTCAATAGTGGTTAGATTAGCAACTGATTACACATTGTGTAAAACAATAGCTTTGGATTCCTGGGAGGAATTTATCAAAGTATAAGGATACATGTCATATGTAACCTCTATGGAGCTTAGGTAAAACGGAAACTGCTTTCTCAGTAAGAAAAAGCCTGCTTCTCAGTGAAGTATTCAGACTCTATCACTGAAGAAGAAAATAAGTTCAGAGACGAAGTATGCGTGTCTTGGGTTTTCCTAAATCATGAGCAGAACGGGCTATTCATAGATGAGAAATCAGCAAGGCATTCGTGATTAATCAGATGGGCCCAATCCTGAAAATACATCTGCCTTTGTCTAAGGTCAGCCCACATCACTCTCTGAATGAAGATTCTTGAACCACTTAGTTATCTGCTATATTAGCAAAATGCTAAGATTAAGTAAATCCCCTGAAGAGAAGTCTGTTTTGTCTTGTAATCTCTTTAATAAGGTTATTAAGAAAGAATTCTCAATATAGACTGGAAGCGTTCAGACAATACCAGAAGTTACCAATATCCAAGACATAAAAATCTGCTAATAGCTGCAGCTAATTTTGTTTTTAAAGGGCTGAAGATTTAAAGGGCTGAAGATTAAGCAAGATTTCTGACACAAAGACCAAAGGCAGACACATCCACAAACATAGTAACCTTCTTCATGTTCAATATACCCAAAGAGAGAGGAAAATATCCCTGGTTCAGTGATCATTACAACACTAAACAAAAACACATAGGTTTTTCAAAAGATAGAATAGTGTTAAATCATACTTCTATACCTGAAATCAGTCATAAACCCTATTCTCACTTTGTTTTTCTTCCTTTGGAATTTAAAGGTACAGATGTATTTTGACAACAGACATTAGTTTTCCAAATCAACTTACTGAGATCTATTCCCACAGTTCTGAAGAGGGGGGAATGAAAATTACCTGCAAATGATTCCCATTAGTTTATTGATCACACATGCTCCATGGGAAATGGCTACTTGCAATGTTGTTTTTATTTCAGCCACATCCTATAATCACTACTCCTGCACATTAGTTTGCTTAGAGGAACAAACTTTAACCTGAGTGGGTTACTTTTACCTGTTTGGGTAAAAAGTCTCAGTCAAGTATAAAATTGTTACGTAGTTGTTTTAGTATCACAACCATTCATTAATAGAGCAACCTTTATTAAAAGTAAATGTTCTGAATGCCTAGAAAGACTTTCTGACAAGACAACAGTATTGTATCAAATCAAATCTTAACAATACAAATACTCCTTCCTAAAACTGAAAACACATTGTCATGCTATCCTTGAAAAGCTGTGCCCCTTTAGTCCCCAGCAAGCCACTGGAAAGAAGTTTGTCTGATTGTTTCCCAACATCTCCTGAAATAATTCCTTGATGATAAATGGTAGAAGTTTCAATAGTAGTACAATTTAAAAAAAAAAAACAACAACTGGAAAAGCCTTATTGGAAGAGAACATACCCGTTCACAACACAGTAACAAACAACACTGAAAACTCCTCATTAAAGCCACCACTATACAACCCCATGCTAACAGTGAATGGCCAGGCACACATTTTAAGCTAGGAAAAAAATAATTTAAAAACACTATGGTTTGGAATGGTAGCTTACAGTCCTTTTTTCAACTAAGCTGAAAGCACCAGTATAGTTTTAGAAGTAATTTACTTTCCTGAAAAGCAGTGCCTTGAAAGCAGAGGCAATGATTTCTACACACGTGGAGTATGCCTAGATTGTTATGTCTCTATTTTGCTGTTATTAACATACATCAGTGTGAACATATTCCAGTACCACTCAAAGAAAATAACTTGGTGACAAGTTAATTAAAAAATTGAGTTTACCTTGTGGATTGCATTCAATTTGCTGGGATTGCAAGAAGAAAGGCTACATTAACATTTTCAAAAGGCATGTGCTTTAAAGGACAATACAGATAACTGACCTGCATAAACACTCTTCATCAGGAAGACATCAACAACCCAAGGGGTAATAGGGTACACTATGGTTCCTTGCAGCAAGTCTCTTGTTAAAAATATTGTGCAAAGGCACCTCAGGATCCATCCCAAATAGCTCACAATGGAAAATTAACTTTCCTGATTCTCCCTAGAGCCACCTTGCATTAGTGAACCCGTAACAAGTACATCATGAGTTCATTACATGTTAGAAGCCTATATCTAACCCTAAAGGGATACAGTCATCAGCTTAACGCTGCAGACAGACTGCCAGTTTTCCACCTCTTTGACATAAACCAGTAGGCTCAAGAACTGCTGGAAAAGCCTCACCTCTGACCACTGGAGTTAAATTTTGAAGACTGAGAAGCAGTAACACCCTGATGTTGCAAAGCACACGGTGCTGATACAAGTTCACAGGATTTAGACATTCTTTTCTTAGAATAAATCCAACAGCCATGGCACTGGGTTCCAGGAGGGCAGAACCTTGTAGCCCATAACTTAGACAAAAGCTCTAAAGCCCAAGGTAACAGTCTATGGCTGTATCTTAACAGTGTAGACATGGCTCACTCAAACAAGGATTTGTTCAGACCCCTCTATACACTCAATATCCTCAAGTAGACACTTAGGCATATCAGCCTTGAGCACACATAAATGCATGTGCCTAAGAACACAGATTAAACCCCAAGTTGAAGAGAGAACAGGAAAAATAATATTTAAGAATTTCAATATGGAATATTTTACCTAGAATCAAAAATACTAATTTTCAAATACATCATCACTGGAATTATAGTCCAGTTACTTCCAGCTGCAGCTCCCCTGTGCAGCCCAAGAAAAGATATGGTCTCTCCTCAAGAAAGGCAGCAGTGTATCATACAAGTTCCTAGCTTTGAAGGGAAAAAAAAACACCAACCAAGAATGGAAACAACTGAACTACAACTTTCAGAAGTTAAGAAGTCATCACAGACTTTCCAGTTCTGGCTTGGATTAAAGGTTTTTTTTGTTTGTTTGATTGGGTTTTGTTTGACTTCCGTAATGAGATGACTAGCTCAGTGCATGAAAGGAGCATGAAGCCAGACCAGGTATCTGCAGGGTATTCAGCCCCCTGAGCTGGAAGACTGGGATGGAGAGCATAATAATGATCCAGCAGGAAACAGCTAAGGACCTGTTAA
>NW_010533419.1:0-307 GCF_000687285.1 Phaethon lepturus
GGCGGTCAGGCCGGGACCGCCACGCCTCCCCCCACATCCCGGCGCCGGCAGAGCCCCCACCTTCTCAGTGATCTCCTTGAGCGAGGGGTAGAGCACGTCCTTGGAGAGCAGGCTCTGCATGATGCTCCGCATGACGGGCAGGACACTGCCCTCGCCATCGCCCTCCTCCAGCCCCAGCCCCTCCAGTGCCTTCGCCAGCTCCTCCTCTGAGGCCGAGGAGTTCTGCAAGGACACCGTCAGCTCCCCCCCGCGATGAGGGGCACCCCCAGGAGCTCCCAGCGTGGGAGGTGGCCATACCTCCAGGCCC
>NW_010533419.1:432-699 GCF_000687285.1 Phaethon lepturus
GTGTCGCTGCCTGCGGGACCAGGAGATGCCAGTCAAGGACAGGGAGATGCCGGGCACTCTGGGGCACCCCACTCGGCGAGGTTTGGGTCTTGTCTTGGGGACTCTGCTCCTAAATGGGGGTCCCAGGGGCCTGTGGGACTGGGGTATCCCCTGAAAGCCCCCAAACCTTCCTCCCGACCCATGCCACTGGGATGCCAGCTGGTGGCAAGGAGGCTCGGAGACCCCCCGCTACGCAGGAGAACGCCTGGCATTGCAACACCGGAGAGG